>NW_024967381.1:0-1928 GCF_019238085.1 Lagopus leucura
GGACCCCCCAGGACCCCCCCGTCCCCGCGCTCACCACCCTGACGCGCTCCAGGTCCACCTCGGCCCTGCGCAGCTTCTCCCAGCAGTAATGGCGGTTGCAGCGGCGCTTGGGGACGCGGCAGAAGTCGCCCGTCAGCTCAAAGACGTCCCGCACCAGGGGGCAGCCGCACACCTCGTCTGCGGGGACCTGAGCAGCATGGGGGGACGGGGCAGCCATGGGTCACAGGGGCACCCAGAGGGCTACAGGGGCACCCGTGGGTCACAGGGGCACCCATAGGGCTGTAGGGGCACCTGTGGGGTCATAGGGGCACCCATAGGGCTGTAGGGGCACCCATAGGGCTACAGGGGAACCCATGGGGTCACAGGGGCACCCAGAGGGCTGTAGGGGCACCTATGGGGTCACAGGAGCACCCTTGGGGCTTTAGGGGAACCCATGGGGTCATAGGGGCACCCTTGGGGCTATAGGGGCACCTGTGGGGTTATAGGGGCACCCATAGGGCTGTAGGAGAACCCATGGGTCACAGGGGCACCCATAGGGCTATAGGGGCACCTATGGGTCACAGGGGCACCGTATAGGGCTATAGGGGCACCCGTAGGATGATATGGGCACCTGTGGGGTTATAGAGGCACCCATGGGGTTATAGGGGCATCCATGGGGTCACAGGGGCACCCTATAGGGTAATAGGGGCACCCTTGGGGTGATATGGGAACCCTTGGGGTGATATGGGGATCCCATAGGGTTTAAGGATGCCCCACAGCATTGGGAACCCCATGCTGTTCTATGGGGCAGCTCCATAAACCCACCCCCATACATCAGCCCTACAGCAGAACCAGAGCCCCACAGCAAACCCCATAACACACCCCATAAACCCCGTGACCCCATAACTGACCCCACAACCCACCTTGGGGTCCCTGGAGTGCTCCGGGCACAGCCCCATACAACACACCCCATAACCCCATAACCCCATAACCCCATAAGCGACCCCATAACCCCACAACCCTATAACTGACCCCATAACCCCATAACCGCATAATCCCATAACCCCATAACTGACCCTATAACCCCAAAACTGACCCCGCAACCCCATAACCCCATAACTGACCCCATAACCCCATAACTGACCCCAGAACCCCAGAACCCCATAACTGACCCCACGGCCCCATAAGTGGCCCCATAACGCACCTTGGGGTCCCACGAGTGCTCAGGGCACAGCTCCACACAACACACCCCACAACCCCATAACTGACCCCATAACCCCACACCCCCACAACTAACTCCATAACCCCATAACTGACCCCATAACCAACCCCATAGCCCCACAACTGGCCCCATAACCGATCTTGGGGTCCCACAAGTGCTCAGGGCACAGCCCCATACAACACACCCCATAACCCCACAACCCTATAACCCCATAACCTCATATCCCACCCCATAACCCCATAACCGACCCCACAACCCCAGAAGCAGCCCCATAACCCCACAACCCCACAGCGCACCTTGGGGTCCCTGGGGTGCTCGGGGCAGAGCCCCATACAACACACCCCATAACCCCTTAACCCCACAACCCTATAACCCCATAACCCCATAACCCCATATCCCACCCCATGACCCCATAAGCAGCCCCATAACCCCATAACCCCACAGCACACCTTGGGGTCCCTCGAGTGCTCAGGGCAGAGCCCCATACAACACACCCCATAACCCCATAACCCCATAACCCCATAACCCCATATCCGACCCCACAACCCCAGAAGCAGCCCCATAACCCCATAAGCAGCCCCACAGCGCACCTTGGGGTCCCTCGAGTGCTCAGGGCAGAGCACCTGCAGGCGCTTGCAGTAGGTTTTGCTCTGCGGGTTGTAGACGTCGCAGAACAGCCGCGTGGCGCTGCGGAGCCAGCAGGGGGCGCCGTGGAGGCGGGGCCGGG
>NW_024967382.1:0-3533 GCF_019238085.1 Lagopus leucura
CTAATTATGTGAAGAGGAAGTAATTCTACAATTATTGAAATGGTGCTGACATTTCTGGTGCACTGGTATGGATTCTGAGGCAGGAAGTAGGCTTTAATCACACCATATTTTCAAAGCCCTTCTAACTTCTTGTTAGAACTGAGCAATGGAGGATAGTTCTGTATTCATTCAACCTCCCTTTTTTACATCTTTAAGATAATCAGCATGACTTGACTCATAATTGCTTACAGTATGCTGACATCCAGTTCCAATCAAAGAGATCTGTATCTGTATTTTCACAAGTTCTCTTTTCCTTAAAACATTTGTTGTTTTTGTTTTGTCACAGCCAATTTTCCTTTCTCTTCACAAAATGGAATTTGCAGGACCAGTGGTGCTTGTCATTGATTCTCCCTCATCTGATCTGCTCCTTGCTATTCAGTTGGTTTGCCCAAGAGTTCTGTTCTGCCACAAGCAAATGACAAAGGATCATGCCTTTGAACTAGAAGAACAGTTTTTTCTAATTTTTCTGATCAAGAACGCTGCCAGTGTTTTCATATTTAACTGTTGTAGTGGAATTTCAAGGTCTCAGCCCGAAGCAGTGGTTGAGTTTCACGAGCACATGAGTGTCTGGAGTGAGCACGGGGGTTTAGAGCCACCCCTCTGTCTCCATGATATTTCAGGTCCCATCTGAGTCTGCACAGGTCCCCATTGCCCCTGCCATTCTCTGCTGCAGCCCAATGGTACGAACAAGATAGGGTCACATTCCTCTGCTCACCCTTTTCTCTAAACTGTTACCAGGAGGGGTGAGTTAATTCCTCTTGGATATCTTTTCCTATGGCACCTATTTCTCAAATAAAGGCTCTGTCATTACATTTGTTTGCTCTACAACTGGTTGAGACTTTGACTGTAGTTTAGAATGCACAGGATTCAAAGTTAAAGCTAGACGTTACCTTATGTGCAAAAACTGGGACACAGGTGGGCAGCACATTTCCTATATGTAGGACAGAGACTTTTCATGCTTTTTTCCCTATGCAAAAGACAATTATTATTATTTTTTTTCACTAGTTTATCCTCTGGGAAGTTCTTTTCATGTTTTAGATGAGTTCCCACGTGGTACATACAAGGTTCTATTCCCTTTGGCCAGTAATTAGATACACACTGTAAACTGCTTTTTTACATTATATGTAAAAAGAAAAGAAAAAACAAAGAAAAAAAAATACATGTACAGTTTCCATACTTTACAACAATATTCGTTCATTCTAAGATCAGGGATTTCTCATTGTCCTTTATTAACCTAGAGCATGATTGTCCAACATTTTGGCTTTCCTGGGCTGCACAGAGTAACGGGAATTGTCATGGGCTGCATATAAATCTATAATAAAATGCATATTTTACATATTTTTGTAAAAACATGAAAAACAGGGAGCAACAAAAACTAGTGGGATGTTACACCTTGCTTTTGTGAAATTGATACATCAGGTTTGTTCTATAGCAGCGGTTGCCATTCCTAGTGAGTTCTCAAGGTGTTCATCAGCAATTTTTGATGAAAAATTACTCTTCCGGTGCTTCACCTTTGACAATAATTTTTCACAAATGTACATCTGTACAATCAATGAAAGGACAGATGCTATTGCTATGAAATGTACCAAAGGGCTTGGCTACACAGTTATCACACCAAAGCAGAAAAGATAGAAGTCTTACCGGCATCCTGGGCTTGCTTAAGAAACTCCAGTGGAATGGATCTCCACAAGAGAGAAATCTTTTAAGGATATGAAGAATATATTAAAATTCCACATGTACAAAGCTAAGTATAACTGAATTGTAGTATCTAGTATTTTCTGTTCTCACCTCAGGACCAACTGCAAGTAGACTTCAGTATTTCACTGCTAACTGTAATGTCAGAACCTTGAGAAACTCAACAAATCAATCAACAGAATTATGCTCTCCTTTGAATATAGCTGTCCCTCCTTGATGATAGCAGAGAAGGGACAGTTTGCATTAGTGTTTAATCAGTAGGTTCCCTGACTTGGTCTTGAAATGTCAGTTCTTAGTCCCCCTTGCCTTGAAAAATGAAGATACTGGAATTTGGTGTAACTCCTTTGTGTGAGAGGTACAGTCCTCCTCCCAGTATTTGCCTCATGGAAGGGCTTGCTCATAACCCCTAGTGTAGTGCTCATAACCTCACTTAGCGCAGTGAGTCTTGACAGAAGACTCAGTGGTAAACTCAGAAGTTTTCTCTGTTTATTTTCTTCAACATTAAACACATTAATTTTTACTCATTTTATTTAAACCTTGGTTTCGAGAAAATGTTACCAGTAAAACCTGGTCAGGAAAAAAGCGTGATAAAATTATTCGCTCTGATACAAGTTTTCAAATTATGAAGGTGAATGAAATCCCATCTATTTGAAGTGTCATTAGAAATACCCAAGCATTTTACTTCCTACCCCGATATACCTTAACATAGATGTGGCAATTAAGTCTTTGTTATCCTACAAAAGGAGGTTGAGTGTGAACTGAGAAATCTGTCAATTTCTAATGGCATTTCTGTACGCCGTGTGGTGAAAGTGGTGAAGACAGATGAAAGGCAAGTAGGTTGGTCTATTAAATGATCATTCTTCACACTGAATAGCAATTTCATGCACTTTGAATGCAAGAATTAGAGCCTCTTGTTTTGTAACTTGATCACAGCAGTAACTCCTAAGCTAATTTCTTAAAGGCTCATCTGTAGTCTTAGCTGATTATCCTCCCGCAGTGAAATGTTTGGGATGGAAGACAGCAGCAAGTAGAGATCTCTGATTTATTTGATTGCAGCCATTATGGCTACCCTAGGAGGACTTGGGAGCAAGTTCTGTTCCATGTATTCAAGCTAGAGTGAACCTTTGCCCCAACTGTACTAAAAGTAACTATGTGAAATGCTTGTTAGTGTCTCAGTAGTAAGGGTGAGCACTCTATTCAGAGTCACTGCAATCAAAGACGTGCAGGTAGTTTTCAGAGTTCAAGACAAGTGGCTCTGTGGGCATGTTGCACAGCCACGGTCCCTCATGCATCCCTACTGGTGGACTGCCAGAGTGCCCTGTGCTTCCCTTTCAGCCTCTGCACCTTTGTTTCCTTCTCAGGGAATCAGGGTAAGAGATGAAAGGCAGAGATAACATGCAGAGTGCTTTGCCCACCTGTATTTTCTAGAGAAGTGCCTTCAGATGTCTTGGCACAAGTTTTCCCTAATGATTTCGTAGTGCTTTGCATATGGCTGCAGACTAGCACTGTAGGCCAACTTTGAACACACAACATAAAGTTAATGTAGGTGCTCTGCTCACAAAGAAGCAAAACTGCTTCTGACAGAGTGGCTTCAGACAGTGCGACATCTTTTATGTTCTATTGTCCGATGCTGATGTCTTCCTCCCCTGGGTCCTCATTGCCTGAGTGCTTCAGGTTCTCAAATCTTCCCAAACCTCAAGTAAGCACACCAAACCAGCTACACACAAACTGTTGCTAGCTAAACATGAATTTCTAATTCTTTAACTTCCAACACATACTCACTCAGCAACCAGCCGTTA
>NW_024967383.1:0-2062 GCF_019238085.1 Lagopus leucura
GCTCTACACCACAGTCAGGGAGAATGGCCCCACCTGGAGCCTCTGGGAGAGAGTCCCAGGGGAGACTTGATTAGACATAGGGTTTCAGAGTCGAGTACGCAGAGGATCTGAGACCTGCTGTACTCCAACTGAAAAAGAGATACGGGCAGAATACGAAGGGGTGCAAGCTGCTGCGGACGTGGTTGATACCGAACAGCAAGTCCTTTTGGTACCCCGACTGCCTGTGCTGGGCTGAATGTCCAACGGAAGGGTCCCCTCCACACCTTACGCAACTAGTGCTATGCGGAGAAAGTGGATGGCACTGATCACACAGCGGACTTGAATAGCAATCCCGGAATCTTAGAAGGGGGTATGGACTGGTCCAAAGGCAAAGGTATTGGAATACTGCCAGCAGAGGAGGTGGTGCGCTGAAGAGGCTTTACTGTATAATAAACTGCCAGAAAACGGTGCTCTAGCACTGACTCCTGGATGGATGATGTCCAATGTCCTGTGGGGGTAGTTGCAGCAATGGAAGCAGAGCAGCTGGTAGCATAGAGGCAAACCCCCATGGGCCACTGCATTAGGGAAGGATATTGCTGCCTGGATAGTGAACATGGTTATAAAGGCTGGAGCTTTGGCTCCCGTGGCAGTCTGACGGGTGGTAGTGTCTGTGTCTGGAGTCGTGGTCTGAGCGGTGGCTGTAGCTGTGGCTCCTGAAGCAGCCTGTTTGATGGTGGCAGCTGTGCCTCCTTTCATTTTGCCCATGTCAGGCATGCCTGGGCCTGGCAACCCCCCATCATGGGCGCCTCGGCATCCAATGCCAGGTGTGGGATGACGAGCAACAGGCCCCAGACTCTGCAGGGGCTACCGGAGGATCGGGGCTCCTCCATTACCTCCCCCCCAGTGAACCAGCACAGTGCAAGCAGCGCAGCCCTCTCTGCTCCTCAGAACTGGCGAGGAGAGGAGGCATTCCCAACCGGCAGGAAAGAGAGGCAGTGCTGCCACGCATGAGGACACCAGGCAGCACACAAAATGCCCTGTGGAAAGCCAGGTGTCCCTTCAGCCATCTTTGCCACCCCTCTGCCCTGCCTTCTTCTCTGCACGTGCAGCAATGGACCTCAGCCGCTCCTCCTACGCCTTGCTGTCAGGAACCTTCGGCGTCTTTGGACGCTGCCAGCTCATCTGCGCTTCTACGACATTCCTCTTCCGTCGTGGCGCCCCTGCTCAGTCCTTTTTCATGAAATACCCTTGTGTTTAAACAGAGGGCAAAGCAAGTCATTGTTTTTAAAAGCTTTCCAGTTGTAAGTGGCGTTAACGATGTTTGGAGGGTGTTTTGAAAACCCACGAGTTCACAGCTGACTGCGCTTTATCAGCTCGAGGTAGGGCTGGATCAGCTCCTCGACTCTCTTGCAACCTAGCCTACCCTGTGGCCCGTGAACCCGTGTTTGGCACAACAGTGGATACTCCAGAGCCACTGCTGGAGTGGTAAATCACCTGCCAAACATTGGTCTACGATCAAATTGTCTCACTGCAAGGGAAAGGTCACACCCATCTGCCCCTCGCGCGTCCCCAGAGCAACCAAAGCAATCGATGCAGAAACCCTCAGCTGGGATGTTGGTGGAATTTTATTTTCTTAAAAACAGGAATGTCTTGGCCACTTGTTGTTTGTTGCCATGAGAGTGGAAAGTATTTGGCTAGACGCTGTTGTCTTATCGATGGCCATGGCTGTGCCTCCCGCAGTTGTCAGAGCGGTGGCACTTGCTGTGGATCCCAAGGCCACGTGATTGCTGGTCGTGTCTGTGACTCAGGTCGTCTTCTGAACGGTAGCGGGAGCTGTGGCTCCTGTGGTCATCTGATCGGTGTTTGCCTCTGTGACTCGAGTTGTGGACTGAATGGTGGATGGAGCTGTGGCTCCTATGGTCGTCTGATGGATGGTCGGTCACGTCCTTGTCTGGAGTCCTGGTCCGAATAGCGGCTGTGGCTTCCACAGCTGCCTGTTTGGTGTTGGCAGCTATGGTGCCTGCCGTCATTTAGTCCATGTCCGGCATGCCTGGGGCTCACTACATCTCCATGGGCACCACAG
>NW_024967384.1:0-5045 GCF_019238085.1 Lagopus leucura
GCACCAATTAATTCCCATATGGCTCAATAAGGAGTTGAGGAGGTGGTCAGAAAGAAAAGGCTGGAATTTAAAGAAATGGAAGGGGTGTCCACATACAGAAAACAGAGGACTCTCAGATGTGAAACAGTGGAGCTGCTGGCACACGTGTGCTACCCATCTCACAAAGGGCTGCCCTGCAGTGCTGCTAATGTAATTCCCACCTACAAGACAGGCTCTATAAAGTATCCACCAATTAGGGGCCTGCAAATGGCCTCCTTGGCAATGTGACAGAGCCTATGGTACACAATAAACACACTGTGAACATGGAATAACACAGCCCGTATGGAAAAAACAAGGCACAGGTTTGTAAAGTGAAATGAAGCTTCAGTGGGCCGCTGGATTTACACATGAAGCAGCTGGCTCGGGGGAATTCAGGTGACTTTTGGGTAAAGACAATTAGGGGGCACTTCAAAAACCCTCCGAGGTTCAACACTGTGCAATATTGTTTCCTACTGAGTATTTTAACACGTTTCCAGTCTGTCAGTAATTTCCTGTGTTCCCACAGGGGCTCAAACACCAGTTCTATGCAGTCAAGTGAGTGTCACAACCTTCAAGAGCTCTAGTGCTACTTTAAAAGCATCTGTCAATTACTTAATAGAAATCCTCCTTAATACAATGTTGCTATCTATGTTTCACATCCAAGGTTAATTTAATGCTTAAGACGTAATGTTTCAAGAACAACTGCATGAAATGATTTGTCTTGGAAGAGCACAAGGAACGGCAGTGAATACGTGAATAAGACAACACAAATCACACAAGAGAGAAAATTATATCTATAGAATGCAAATATGCAGAGCTGAACCATTATGCCAGGCAAAGCAGAGGAAGATTTAAGATCCAGGGTAAAATTACAGCTGTAAGCAGTACTTTTGTTTTTTATTGTTAAGCAAAAGGGAATGTGGTTCACCTCAAACTCTTAGTCAAGACAGTTAAGGTGCCTCTGTGCCATCTGGAAAGCCTTTTAACAGCCATCCCAGTACAACAGAACTTTGAGCACACGCGCTTCCTTCCAAAGGTGTTGGACAAAAGGAACGATCACAAACACTTCACAGCTGCACACAAGCTACCAGCACCATTAGGACAAAACTTGGTCCCATGGCAAAACCAAGGAGGGTAAGTTTCAGTGATGGGATCTGTTTGCTCAGCAGGAAGTGGAGCGGACACTTGACTTTTACTGTATCACTAAGTCTGGTTGATGATAAGAAGTAGACAGACAGACAGATAGACATGTCTATCACAGGAGAGTCATCACCATGAAAGAAGTTCAGTGCCCCAAATATCCCTCAGCCAAGTGCAGTCTGGTACAAACTGATCGCTGTACAAAACTCTTTCAAAATCTCCTTTCAAAAAATGAAGTATGAGCTTCGCTGTCCATTTCTTGTTCACAAAACATCTGTGCATTTTACAATTAGGAAATCCTTTCTATGTTCCACTTCTTTTCCTATGGCAAATAAGGAAATGTTCTGCATTTTGTTCACTAAAAACATCCAGAAAGCTGTGGCTGCTGTACTCCAGACTTTCCAGTAAGGTTTGGAGAAACACAATAAGTTCACATTTTAAAGCAATACCCTGGTGTAGCATTTGGGAACAGGACTCCTAATGTCTGGATTGTCCCTCTAGAAACAGTGCTTTCTCAGATACGTCTGAGCAAGGCAATGCAGTATGGATTCACGGGGCTGGAGAAGTGGCAGCAGATAACCAACTGCAGAGAAAGAAGGGCAGTTTTTACAGTGTCACTGAACTGCTTGTCCCTGTGGCTTCAGCACCATGAAGAACCCAGGCACTGCTGGCTCTAAACCAATGCTTTCACTGATAAAGAGAGCAGCCATCAGGCTCTGACTGCTGACCAGCAGGGGCACCTCGACTCTGCTGACAAGCCCGCTGATGGGAACTTGCTGTGGATATTTCGGATCTAAGATGCATGCATGGGGTGCAGGGAACTGCCTCTACCACATCTATCCTGACCAGCTCCACCTCGGCCCTCCCCCCACATCCCCTGCACTCGGCAGAGGTTCCTCACTGGAGCACTTCTTCCTAGACTTCGAGAAATCTTTTGTCTTGTACTTGAATATCAAACTGCATTTGTGCTGTAAAGACTCGTGCACAGCTGAGGCGCTGGTCAGTGCAGTGTTCACTGCAAGGCAGCTGGACTCGATGGCCTTTAAAGGTCCTCTTCCAACTCCAAGGATTTTATGGTACCGAGGTCTGCTCTCCACGCCAATGCCAGCAGCTGAGCTCGAGCGCTTCTCCCACTGCTGCAATACTGAACGATAATCGCGAGAGGGCACCCCTGGCACGTCCACTGTAGTACGGGGAAAGAACTGAGAGCTGTTCCCTCTCCCATCAGTAAACACAGTATCGAAAGCTGATCGCAGGTTAACAGTGCTGCTGCTATGCACACGCGTAACAACAGCAACCTTTCCGAAGCACTGTTGGACGTTTCATCCTTTAAAAGTACAAGCTCTTAAGGCCTGTGCTCCAGCTATTCCTACTCAAAGAAATACTCCAACTCTTTCCCCCTCCTGCCTTTTTCAAGTTCCTGATGACTGTTCATTTGCTGTGGAAATAGGCACCTTTTGCAAGCCCAGTTCTCTCCAACAAGTTCTCCTATACCCTACAGCTCTCCCTGCAGTGCTTGTTCCACCAATACCTGTTTAAAAGCTACTTCTGAATATGCTTACCAGCACTGCACTACTCATTCCTGTCTTGCAGCTTTCCTACCCAGCACCAGGCCTTTCTAAAGTCTGTGTTGCAAAACGCTCCTGCCTATCAATTCCTGCCTCAGGCACTGCACTGGGTTTTCACATTCCCTTCTACCTCCCAACATCCAGCGTCCCACCGCTCTGACACCCAGAGCTCCTCCTCCTGCTGTCTCTTCCTCTCATCTGCTCAATGCTGGTAGCAGCACTGGGATAGGATTCAGGAATTCTCTGATGCCCGACCACACATCCATACTGCATCCTGCTGCTCAAGCAGCTGGGTTGGCCAAACTGACCTGCAGAAATTCCATTGAACCTCAACCTATGAAGAGGAAGGAGCAGCAGAGAGAGGCTGCTATGAGCTGACATGACCACTCATCTGCCATTGCCACTGTGCCGCCTGGTGGGGAGGAGGCAGAAGAGCCACAAATGAAAGACTGAAGTGGAGCTCAGGAATAAGGAAGAACAGGGAGAAGCTGTGCTGGTTTTTGCTTCTCACCATCCTGCTCTATTTTTTTTTTTTTTAATTGGTGTGAGAACTGAATGTTGTTTCTGCATCAGAAACATCAGAATTTTGTTAATTTCATGGCCTCTCTACTATTTGGGTCATTTATTAGAACTAATAGTTCTTTTCAGGGGCCTTTCTGCATTATTGGGGGTTCTCTGATAAAATTTTATTGGTAATCCCCTAGATAAATCTTCCCCAACAACACATATTTGGTATATAAGTAAAGTAATATGTATGAATATATATATAAGCTAGTAACAACTTATGTATAGCCAGTATTGAGAATATGTCACACACACTGCAACAGTATCCTGTGTAATTTAAAAGGACAATTCATTACATGCCTCGGGAGTGCCTGAAGAAGGTAAAATTGGGCACCTCCCTTCCATACTCTTTGTTAAACAAGGACTCTGAACAGAATCACCATATCAGTATGGACAAGGAGACATCTTGGAGACAACAGGACTGACACCAGATCACAAACAAATTAACAAGTAAACAACAAATGTAAACCTTTTGATAAGGTTGTGAACCTGGAGTACCCAGCCAGAGGGGAAACAGGGGAGGGGGAGAAGGCAAGGGGGGGAAGAAAATGGTATAAAGGCTGTCATGTTGTGTCCATAGGCGCTCCTGCTTGCGGGATGCCCGCCATTGCAATCGCGAATAAATTCTGCTTTTATCAGAGATACCGTCCTGACAAAATGACTTGGATATTTCCAACATTGGCAATAAATGAAATTAATCAGAGAATTGTTGGAAGGGGCCTTTAAAGGCCACCTGGTCCCACTCCTTGCAGTGCACAGGGACACCCACAGCTCCATCAGGGCTCACAGCCCATCCCCTGACCGTGGGTGTCTGCAGGGATGGGGCACCACCACCTCTCTGGGCAACCTGTGCAGCGCCTCACCACCCTTAATATAAACTTCTTCCCAATATCCAAATCTCCCCTTCTTTTGTTTGAATCATAGAATCACCAAGGTTGGAAAAGACCTAAAAGATCACCCAGTCCAACTGCTCACCTATTGCCAATAGCTCCCACTAAACCATGTCCCTCAACACAACATCCAGTCTTTCCTTGAACACCCCCAGGGTCGGTGATTCCATTACCTCCCTGGGCATCCATTGCAGTGCCTGACCACCCTTTCTGACAAGTAATACTTCCTCATGTCCAGCCTGAATCTCCCCTGCCGTAGCTTGAAACCATTCCCTCTGCTCCTATCACTGATGACACGAGAGAAGAGGCCGACCCCCAGCTCACTACAACCTCCCTTCAGGAAGTTAGAGAGAGCAATGAGGTCTCCCCTGAGCCTCCTCTTCTCCAGGCTGAACATTCCCAGCTCCTTCAGCCTCTCCTCATCAGTCCTGTGTTCCAGACCCCTCACCAGCTTTGTTGCCCTCCTTTGAACACGTTCCAGGGCCTCAATATCTTTCTTGCAGTGAGGGGCCCAAAACTGGACACAGTACTCGAGGTGCGGCCTCACGAGTGCTGAATATAGGGGAACAATCACCTCTCTGCTCCTGCTTGCAACGCTGTTTCTGATGCAAGCCAGGATGCCATTGGCCTTCTTGGCCACCTGGGCACACTGTCGGCTCATGTTCAGCCGAGCATCAATCAATACCCCCAGGTCCATTTCCTCTACGCAGTCCTCCAGCCACACCGCCCCAAGCCTGTAGCGTCGCCTGGGGTTGTTGTGGCCGAAGTGCAGGACCCGGCATTTGGCCTTGTTGAAACTCATCCCATTGGCTCCAGCCCAGCTCTCCAGCCTGTCCAGATCCCTCTGTAGGGCCTCGCTACCCCC
>NW_024967385.1:0-1457 GCF_019238085.1 Lagopus leucura
AGCTCTGACCCCACTGAGTTCTGACCCCACTGAGTTCCTACCCCAAGCTCTGACCCCATTGAATTCTGACCCCACTGAGTTCCGACCCCATTGAGCTCCGTCTCCACTGAGCTCCGACCCCATTGAGTTCTGACCCCATTGAGTTCTGACTCCACTGAGTTCTGCCCCCACTGAGCTCCGACCCCATTGAGCTCCAACCCCATTGAGTTCTGACCCCACCGAGCTCTGTCCCCATAAAGCTCCAAACCCATAGAGCTCCAATCCCATAGAGCTCCGACCCCATAGAGCTCCGAGCGCACTGAGCTCCGACCGCACTGAGTGCTCCAACCCCACTGAGCTCCAACCCCATTGAGTTCTGACCCCACTGAGCTCTGTCCCCATAAAGCTCCAATCCCACAGAGCTCCATCCCACAGAGCTCCGACCCCACTGAGCTCTGTCCCCATAAAGCTCCATCCCATAGAGCTCCAATCCCATAGAGCTCCAATCCCATAGAGGTCCGACCCCACTGAGTTCTGACCCTACTGAGCTCCAACCCCACTGAGCTCTGTCCCCATAGGGCTCCATCCCATAGAGCTCTGTCCCTATAAAGCTCCACCCCCATTGAGCTCCAACCCCACTGTGCTCCAACATCACAGAGCTCCAACCCAACCAAGCTCTGACCCCATAGAGCTCCGTCCCTATGAAGCTCCATCCCCACTGAGCTCAGTTCCCATAGAGCTCCAATCCCACAGAGCCCTGTCCCTATAAAGCTCCATCCCCATACAGCTCCAACCCCATAGAGCTCCATCCCCACAGAGCTCAGTTCCCATAGAGCTCTGTACCCATTGAGTTCCAACCCCATAGAGCTCAGTTCCCATACAGCTCCATCCCATGGAGCTCTGTCCCTATAAAGTTCCATCCCATAAAGATCCATCCCACAGAGCTCCAATCCCATGGAGCTCTGTCCCTATAAAGCCCCGTCCCCATAGGGCTCAGTTCCCATACAGCTCTGTCCCCACAAAGCTCCATCCCATAGAGCTCCAATCCCACAGAGCTCTGTACCCATTGAGTTCCCACCCTATAAAGCTCCGTCCCCACAGAGCTCCAATCCCATAAATCTCCATCCCCATAGAGTTCTGTCCCCATAAAGATCCATCCCCACAGAGCTCCAACCCCATACAGCTCTGTCCCTACAAAGCCCCAATCCCACAGAGCTCAGTCCCCATAGAGCTCAGTTCCTATAAAGCTACAATCCCATAGAGCTCAGTCCCTATAAAGCTCCAATCCCATAGTGCTCAGTCCCTATAAAGCTCCATCCCCATAAAGCTCCGTCCCCATAGAGCTCTGTCCCTATAAAACCCTGTCCCCATAGGGCTCAGTTCCCATACAGCTCTGTCCCCACAGAGCTCCATCCCATAGAGCTCTGTACCCATTGAGTTTCCACCCTATAAAGCTCTGTCCCCATAGAGCTCTGTCC
>NW_024967386.1:0-2401 GCF_019238085.1 Lagopus leucura
CCAAGTTAGCGCGCCAGTGGGGGCTAGCGGACAGGCCAAGTTAGCACGCCGGCGGAGGCTAGTGGGCAGGCAAGTTAGCGCGCCGAAGGAGGTTAGCGGGCAGGGCAAGGTAGCTCGTTGGTGAAGGTTAGCGGGCAGGCAAGTTAGTGCGCTGGAAGAGGTTAGCGGCCAGGCAAGTTAGCGCGCCGGAGGAGCTAGCGGGCAGGCAGGTTAGTACGCTGGATGAGGTTAGCGGCCAGGCAAGTTAGCGCGTTGGTGGAGGCTAGCGGCCAGGCAAGTTAGAACGCGAGAGGCGACTATCAGGGTGGCCAAGTTAGCGCGCCGGAGGAGGTTAGCAGACAGGCCAAGATAGCACGTTGGCGAAGTTTAGTGGTCAGGCAAGTTAGTGCGCCGGAGGAGGTTAGCACACAGGCCAAGATAGCTCGGTGGCGTAGGCTAGTGAGCAGGCAAGTTAGCGCGTCGGAGGAGGTTAGCGGGCAGAGCAAGGTAGCTCGCTGGTGGAGGGTAGCGGGCAGACAAGTTAGCGCGCCGGAGGAGGTTAGCGGGCAGGGCAATTTAGCGCGCCAGAGGAGGTTAGCGGGCAGGCAAGTTAGTGCGCCGGAGGAGGTTAGCGGCCCGGCAAGTTAGTGCCTTGGTGGGGTCCAGCGGGTAGGCAAGTTAGCACGCCGGATGAGGTTAGCGGCCAGGCAAGTTAGTGCGCCGGAGGAGGCTAGCAGGCGGGCATGTTAGCGTGCTGGCGGAGGCTAGTGGGAGGCAAGATAGCGAGCCGGACGATCTAAGTGGCCAGACAAGTTAGCGCGTCGGTGGCAGCTAGTGGCCAGGCTAGTTAGCTCGCAGGATGAGGTTAGCGGTCAGGCAACTTAGTGTGCCGGATGTGGTTAGCGGCCTGGCAAGTTAGAGCACCAGAGAAGGCTATCAGGCTGGCCAAGTTAGCGCGCCGGAGGAGGCTAGCGCGCAGGACAAGTTGGCGTTCCGGTGGAGGCTAGTGGACAGGTAAGTTAGCGCGCCGGAGGAGGCTAGCGGGCAGGCAAGTTAGCGCGCCGGAGGAGGTTAGCAGGCAGGCAAGTTAGTGCGCCGGAGGAGGTTAGCGGCCAGGCAAGTTAGCGCGCCGAAGGAGGTTAGCGGACAGGCCAAGATAGCACGCCGGCGGAGGCTAGTGAGCAGGCAAGTTAGCTCGCCAGAGGAGGTTAGCAGGCAGGGCAAGGTAGCTCGCTGGTGGGGGTTAGCGGGCAGGGCAAGATAGCGCGCCGGTGGAGGTTAGCGGCCAGGCAAGTTAGTGCGCCGGAGGAGGCTAGTGGCCAGGGAATGTAGTGTGCCGGAGCAGGCTTGCGGGCATGCATGTTAGTGCGCCGGTGGAGGGTAGCATGCAGGCATGTTAGTGTGCCGGAGGAGGCTGGAGGGCAGGCCTACTTAGTGCGCCAGAGGAGGCAAGCGGTCAGGACAATTTGGCGAGTCGGCAGAGGCCTGTGGACAGGTAAGTTAGCGCGCCGTAGGAGGCTTGCGGCCAGGCAAGTTAGTGCGCCGGAGGAGGCTAGCAGGCAGGCATGTTAGCGTGCCGGTGGAGGCTAGTGGGAGGCAAGATAGCGCGACGGACGAGCTAAGTGGCCAGACAAGTTAGCGCGCCGGAGGAGACTATCAGGGTGGCCAAGTTAGCGCGCCGGAGGAGGCTAGCGGACAGCCCAAGATAGCACGCCGGCGGAGGCTAGGGGGCAGGCTAGTTAGCGCGCCGGAGGAGGTTAGCAGGCAGGGCAAGTTAGCACGCCGGAGGTGTTTAGCAGTCAGGCCAAGTTAGTGCGCCGGAGGAGGTTAGCAGGCAAGCCAAGTTAGCGCGCCGGAGGTGGTTAGCAGCCAGGCAAGTTAGCGCGTCAGAGAAGTTTAGTGGCCAGGCAAGTTAGTGCGCCGGAGGAGGCTAGCAGGCGGGCATGTTAGCGTGCCGGCGGAGGCTAGTGGGAGGCAAGATAGCGCGCCGGACGAGCTAAGTTGCCAGACAAGTTAGCGCGTCGGTGGCCGCTAGTGGCCAGGCTAGTTAGCGCGCAGGATGAGGTTAGCGGTCAGGCAACTTAGTGTGCCGGATGTGGTTAGCGGCCTGGCAAGTTAGAGCACCAGAGAAAGCTATCAGGCTGGCCAAGTTAGCGCGCCGGAGGAGGCTAGCGGACAGGCCAAGATAGCACGCCAGCAGACGCTAGGGGGCAGGCAAGTTAGTGCACCGGAGGAGGTTAGTGGCCAGGCAAGTTAGCCCGCCGGAGGAGGCTATCAGGGAGGCCAAGTTAGCGCGCCAGTGGGGGCTAGCGGACAGGCCAAGTTAGCACGCCGGCGGAGGCTAGTGGGCAGGCAAGTTAGCGCGCCGAAGGAGGTTAGCGGGCAGGGCAAGGTAGCTCGTTGGTGAAGGTTAGCGGGCAGG
>NW_024967387.1:0-3036 GCF_019238085.1 Lagopus leucura
CTCAGTTATCTGCTGTTCCTCCAAACTGTGCCATCTGCAAACTTGGTGAGATCACACTCCATTGCCTTCTCCATCTCACTCATAAATATGTTAAACAGAACTTATCTGATAGTCCATCCATCCAGTCTGTGATGTCCTAACCTGGACTTGTGAAGAGTGTGGGTAATGATGTCTTGGTATAGTCAAAGTAAATGAATTCCACACTGCTCCTCATTCATAAGCACCCTGTGCAGTTGGAAGGCTATCTGAGTTTTCCTTTAGTCAGATTCTCTAGTAATCTCAGAAGTTTCTCTGCTGATTCTGGAAAAGCTAGTCAGAAACCAAATCAGACTTACTAAACTGTTAAACTTATGTGCAATCAAATCTTAAATTGTAAATCATAAACACTGGGAGGTTCCAATAAGAGCCAAATGCAGGCTAGGTAGTAAACGTTGTTTTTTTTTTTGTGTTCTTTCAAAAATAAATTTTGGATACTGGTTGTATTAAATATAAAAGAGATGAACATTTCATTTTCTGACATTTGGTTATTACTTGTCTACAGTGCAACAAGATGAGCCTTAGATATATGCAAAGTGTCTGACTACTCAAATTTTTGATGCTTGTGCCACCTTAGAAACCTTACGAAATTTATTCTTAGACATTGATAAGACCATGTAAAATGCATTTGTCTTCTCAAATGCATACTGACAGTTTGTTATTTTTTTCTAGTTGGGTAGATTTCAGAGTATTTTGTCTGAAGCACGCTATTATACCTACGGAATTTTTCCAGTAAGGTCAGCTTGCTACATATTTAACTTATGTTTGCAGTTTTAAAACAGGATTACTTCATGTTGGCATCTTTTATAAAACATACTATTTATATTATTAATGACTTATAGTTGAGTCAGTATTACTTTTAGAATCCAATCTGTGAAGTCCATAACACTACTGCATCATATTTAAGGAGAAGAAAAAAAAAAAAAAGCAAAAAAAAGAGCAATGCATCTAATTTAATTATCAGTAAAAATCCTTTAAGTATTGCCTGGTTTACCAGGTATAAAGTTTATGATACCATGGGAGCCCCGGGGAACTGAAGATAATTGCATGGTCAAAATGGTTCTGATCTTGGTAAGCTGTTAATTTATTATCATAAGTTAATTTATTAAACACATTAGCAGTCGTTAATGAGCTGTCTAAAGAAGAGAGAAGAATGCTACAAGCAGGAAAATGTTAATAAATCCTATGTACAGAAAGGATTTTACACCATTATTGAGTCCTTCCTTTTCCGGTTAAGTGATTTTATTTTATCATGTGAATTTCTTTTGCTAAATACTTCCTTTCAAGTAAAATAAATGAAAAGTGTTTAAATCACAAGTAGAAACAGGACATTTGGCTTTTATGCATTGATATGACAGATCTGTGTCTATGCTCTCATATTGAGGTTTTTGACGTTAACTGGATCAGATACATAGATCGCTCTGAAATTAATGCCTCCTATTTATTTCCATGGAAACGGCAACAGATACAGGGAACATAATAACACTATTTGATAGAGCAAATTCTCAGCCACAAAATACTATTTTTCAGCACAGTCACCACCATTAGCTATTCATGTTCCCTAGTGATGAAAAATCCTGCATGCCATACTCATAAAAACTTGTACCAGCAGAGGTGACCTACAATTTCATGGCTGCGATTACAGCATCTCTGCTAGGAAAATGTTTCCCATGCATCTTTCATTGCCCTACATTTGGAAATCAGAAGGCTCCTAATCCAGATTGTATGGTGAGATAGAATATTCCATCCAAGATTGTCAATGTGCTCCATGGTCTTCAAAGTCATATGGGGCCTGGTCTTACTGTGTTGCAAGAGAAGGATTGTCTTTTTCTCTGGCCTGACTCTGGAAGTTCAATCCTTCACAGAATCACAGAATCACAGAATCACCCGGGTTGGAAGGGACCCCAAGGATCATGTAGTTCCAACCCCCCTGCCTAGCAGGGCCACCAAACATACACATTCAGATCAGGTTGCACAGGACCCCGTCCAACCTGGCCTTAAACACGTCCAAGGACGGGGCATCCACAACCTCCCTGGGCAGCCCGTTCCAGGGCCTAACCACTCTCCTAGTAAAGAACTTCCCCCTAACATCCAACCTAAATCTTCCCTCCTTCAACTTAAAACCATTTCCCCTAGTCCTGCTGTTATCAGCCCTTTTGAAGAGTTTACTCCCCTCCTGGGTGTAGGTTCCCTTCAGGTATTGATAGGCTGCAGTGAGGTCACCCCGCAGCCTTCTCTTCTCCAGGCTGAACAAGCCCAACTCCCTCAGCCTGTCCTCATAGGGGAGGTGCTCCAGCCCCCTGATCATCTTAGTTGCCCTCCTCTGGACCCTTTCCAAAATCTCAATGTCTTTCTTGTACTGAGGGCTCCACACCTGGACACAGTACTCCAGATGGGGCCTCACAAGAGCCGAGTAGAGAGGGACAATCACCTCCCTGTCCCTGCTGACCACCCCTCTCCTGATGGAGCCCAGGATCCCATTTGCCTTTCGAGCTGCCAGAGCGCACTGCTGGCTCATGTTCATGAACGGCCATAATGATAGCAGATCTCTTTCATCCTTTCCCCACTCACTTCCCAGACAGAGCAGGTGCATTTGAATCCACTTCTTAGCAACTTCCTAGCATCAGTTGTGAATCATTATTTGCATGAGCAGTCTCACTAAAGCTAATAGTGCTGCTTGCTACCACAAGTAGGAGTGAGTCCAGTCTTGGACAAAGGGAGCATAAGAAGATAAATAAAAGCATATAGCCTGAAACAGTGCTGGGAGTAGATTACCAGCTGATTCCATGAACTAAAAATATATTTTTTCCCCAACTTCTCTTTTTACTTGTGTATCAGGGAGTGGAAGCTCTTACTGTTCAAGACTGTCATGATCAAAGATAATCTATTTTTCCAGATTAATTAATTATTTATCTTCCAACAAGTTCCAAATCTTAGAATCTGGGAAAAAGGGAAGGGAAGGGAAGGGAAGGGAAGGGAAGGGAAGGGAAGGGAAGGGAA
>NW_024967388.1:0-1436 GCF_019238085.1 Lagopus leucura
CTACATGATGTTTTGATGTGGAATACTGAAACCCAAAAACAAAAAAACAAAAACAAAAAACATAGAACCATGACATTCCACCCCTTATTCTACATCGTTACATTATGCTTAAAATATATATACATATATACAAACAAACAAAAAATGATTAAAATGCACACATGGCTATATACATATATATAGAATTAGTAACTGCACTCCCCCGGCATCAAGTTTCCTTGTGGTACACATTGGACATCCCCATTCTTCTGCATTACCCACCAAGTGGATCCTGGTCCCTGGGCAAAAACTGTACCACGGAGAGGTTTGCCCTTTCCAGAAGCTGGAAGAACCCAAACTGCCTTTCCTAACATGTTCTTTACATGTACAACAGGGACTTTATCTCCCTCTACGGTATGTAGGGAACTGGATTGGTTAGGACCATCACGATTAATAGATCCTCTGGTATTGACCAACCAGGTGGCTTCTGCCAAATGCTTCTCCCAGTGCTTAAATGTTCCACCACCCAGTGCTTTTAGCATCGTTTTTAACAATCCATTGTATCGTTCAATTTTACCAGAGGCTGGAGCATGATAGGGAATATGGTAAATCCACTCAATGCCATGATCTTTGGCTCAAGTGTTTACAAGAGAATTTTTGAAATGAGTCCCATTATCTGACTCAATCCTTTCTGGGGTGCCGTGTCGCCACAGGACTTGTTTCTCGAGACCCAGTATGGTGTTTCGGGCGGTAGCATGGGGTACTGCATATGTTTCGAGCCACCCAGTGGTTGCCTCCACCATAGTAAGCACATAATGCTTACCATTGCGAGATCGTGGCAAGGTGATATAATCAACCTGCCAGGCCTCCCCATATTTGTACTTTTGCCATCGCCCTTCTTCCCACAGAGGTTTCATCCTCTTGACTTGTTTGATGATGGCACATGTTTCACAGTTATGAATAACCTGTGCAATGGCATCCATAGTTAAGTCCATCCCTCGGTCTCTAGCCCATTTGTATGTTGCATCTCTCCCTTGATGACCTGAGGTCTCATGGGCCCATCGAGCCAGAAATAATTCACCCTTGTTCTGCCAGTCCAGGTCTATTTGAGCCACCTCAATTCTGGCAGCTCGATCTACCTGATGGTTATTTTGCTGTTCTTCAGTAGCCCGACTCTTGGGCACATGAGCATCTACATGGCGCACCTTTACAATCATATTCTTTATTCGGGCAGCAATGTCTTTCCACAGTTCAGCAGCCCAAATAGGTTTACCCCTTCTTTGCCAGTTATTTTGCTCCCACTGCTGTAACCACCCCCATAAGGCATTTGCTACCATCCATGAGTCAGTGTAAAGATAGAGCATTGGCCACCTCTCCCGTTCAGCGACATCTAAGGCCAGTTGGACAGCCTTTACCTCTGCAAATTGGCTTGATTCTCCTTTCCCTTCAGTGGCCTC
>NW_024967389.1:0-4601 GCF_019238085.1 Lagopus leucura
AAAAAAAAACATAGAACCATGACATTCCACCCCTTATTCTACATCGTTACATCATGCTTAAAATATATATACATATATACAAACAAACAAAAAATGATTAAAATGCACACATGGCTATATACATATACATAGAATTAGTAACTGCACTCCCCCGGCATCAATTTCCTTGTGGTACACACTGGACATCCCCATTCTTCTGCATTACCCACCAAGTGGATCCTGGTCCCTGGGCAAAAATTGTACCACGGAGAGGTTTGCCTTTTCCAGAAGCTGGAAGAACCCAAACTGCCTTTCCTAACATGTTCTTTACATGTACAACAGGGACTTTATCTCCCTCTACGGTATGTAGGGAACTGGATTGGTTAGGACCATCACGATTAATAGATCCTCTGGTATTGACCAACCAGGTGGCTTCTGCCAAATGCTTCTCCCAGTGCTTAAATGTTCCGCCACCCAGTGCTTTTAGCATCGTTTTTAACAATCCATTGTATCGTTCAATTTTACCAGAGGCTGGAGCATGATAGGGAATGTGGTAAATCCACTCAATGCCATGATCTTTGGCCCAAGTATTTACAAGAGAATTTTTGAAATGAGTCCCATTATCTGACTCAATCCTTTCTGGGGTGCCATGTCGCCACAGGACTTGTTTCTCGAGACCCAGTATGGTGTTTCGGGCGGTAGCATGGGGTACTGCATATGTTTCAAGCCACCCAGTGGTTGCCTCCACCATAGTAAGCACATAATGCTTACCATTGCGAGATCGTGGCAAGGTGATATAATCAATCTGCCAGGCCTCCCCATATTTGTACTTTTGCCATCGCCCTTCTTCCCACAGAGGTTTCATCCTCTTGGCTTGTTTGATGATGGCACATGTTTCACAGTTATGAATAACCTGTGCAATGGCATCCATAGTTAAGTCCACCCCTCGGTCTCTGGCCCATTTGTATGTTGCATCTCTCCCTTGATGACCTGAGGTCTCATGGGCCCACCGAGCCAGAAATAATTCACCCTTGTTCTGCCAGTCCAGGTCTATTTGAGCCACCTCAATTCTGGCAGCTCGGTCTACCTGATGGTTGTTTTGCTGTTCTTCAGTAGCCCGACTCTTGGGCACATGAGCATCTACATGGCGCACCTTTACAATCATATTCTTTATTCGGGCAGCAATGTCTTTCCACAGTTCAGCAGCCCAAATAGGTTTACCCCTTCTTTGCCAGTTATTTTGCTCCCACTGCTGTAACCACCCCCATAAGGCATTTGCTACCATCCATGAGTCAGTGTAAAGATAGAGCATTGGCCACCTCTCCTGTTCAGCGACATCTAAGGCCAGTTGGACAGCCTTTACCTCTGCAAATTGGCTCGATTCTCCTTTCCCTTCGGTGGCCTCTGCAACTCGTCGTGTGGGGCTCCACATAGCAGATTTCCATCTGCGATGCTTTCCCACAATACGACACGATCCATCTGTGAACAGGGCATATTTCTTTTCATTCTCTGGTAGTTCATTGTATGGTGGGGCCTCTTTAGCACGTGATACTTCTTCTCCCGGTGGTGTTCCAAACTTTTTACCTTCAGGCCAGTCCATGATGATCTCTAGGATTCCTGGACGGCTGAGGTTCCCCATCCGTGCTCGTTGTGTAATCAGTGCAATCCACTTACTCCAAGTGGCATCAGTAGCATGATGGGTGGAGGGAACCTTTCCTTTAAACATCCAGTTCAGCACTGGCAGTCGAGGTGCCAGAAGGAGCTGTGTTTCAGTACCGACTACTTCGGAAGCAGCCCGAACCCCTTCATAAGCGGCTAAGATCTCCTTCTCAGTTGGAGTGTAGTGCTCTTCAGACCCTCTGTATGCCCGACTCCAGAATCCCAGGGGTCGGCCTCGGGTCTCTCCTGAGGCTCTTTGCCACAAACTCCAAGTGGGACCGTTCTCTCCAGCAGCAGTGTAGAGGATGTTCTTTATACCCTGTCCAGTCCGTACTGGCCCTAGGGCCACAGCACGGGCTATCTCCTGTTTAATCTGTTCAAAAGCCTGCTGCTGCTCAGGGCCCCATGTAAACTCATTTCTCATTCGCGTCACATGATAAAGGGGGCTTACAATGAGGCTGTAGTTTGGAACATGCATTCTCCAAAAGCCCACTGCACCCAGAAAAGATTGTGTCTCTCTTTTGCTAGTGGGTGGAGACATAGCAGTGATTTTGTCGATCACGTCTGTCGGGATGTGACGACGGCCATCTTGCCACTTTATACCTAGGAATTGAATCTCCTGGGCAGGTCCTTTCACTTTGCTTCGCTTAATAGCAAAACCAGCACTCAGAAGAATTTGGATCATTCTCTCTCCTTTTGTGAAGACTTCTTCTGCTGTATCGCCCCACACAATGATGTCATCAATGTACTGCAGGTGCTCAGGAGTGCTGCCCTGTTCCAATACAGTTTGAATCAACCCATGGCAAATGGTCGGGCTGTGTTTCCACCCCTGGGGCAAACGGTTCCAGGTATACTGAATGCCCCTCCATGTGAAAGCAAACTGTGGCTTACATTCTTTGGCCAAAGGGATGGAAAAGAAGGCATTAGCAATGTCAATGGTGGCATACCATTTGGCCGCTTTTGACTCCAGTTCATACTGGAGTTCTAACATGTCCGGCACAGCAGCACTCAGTGGGGGTGTGACTTCATTCAGGCCACGGTAGTCCACCGTCAGCCTCCATTCTCCAGTGGCTTTACGCACTGGCCATATGGGGCTGTTAAAAGGCGAGTGAGTTTTGCTGATCACTCCCTGGCTCTCTAGTTGACGAATTAACTTACGAATGGGGAGCAAAGAATCCCTGTTGGTGCGGTACAGACGCCTGTGCACCATTTTTGTAGCAATCGGTACGTGTTGCTCTTTTACTCGCAGCAGCCCCACAACAGATGGATCTTCTGACAGGCCAGGCAAAACAGACAGCTGCTTAATGTTGTCTGTGTCCACAGCAGCTATTCCAAAGGCCCATCGATACCCCTTAGGATCCTTGAAATGCCCCCTTCTGAGATAATCAATACCTAGTATACATGGAGCCCCTGGGCCCGTCACAATAGGATGTTTTTGCCAGTCCTTACCAGTGAGGCTTATCTCGGCCTCCAACACAGTCAATTCTTGAGAGCCCCCGGTCACTCCAGAAATATGGATTGATTCTGTCCCTTCATGACTCGAGGGCATCAGAGTGCACTGTGCACCAGTGTCCACCAGGGCCTTATATTTCAGTGGTTCTGATGTGCCAGGCCATTGAATCCACACAGTCCAATATACTCTATTATCCCTTTCCCCCCCCTGACTGAGGGCAGGGCCCCTCTATTCATTACCTGTGGTAACTGGAGCAACTGCACTGGTGGTTGATCTGCCTTGTAATTCTTTCACCCGGGCTCGTAGTACAGGAGTAGGTTGACCGTGCCACTTCCCCATGTCTTCTCCATGGTCACGTAGGTAATACCATAAGGCAATTCGCGGTGTATTATTCCTTACTTGAGCCGGAGAGCGTCTGCCTCTAACAGCTGAGATTTTTGATCGTGCACGTAAGAAGGAAGGTTCATTGTCTTTAGTTAGGTGGGCTCGCAAAAATCTCATCGTCTCCTTCATCTCCTTCACATCCTTCGCTAGACTTGTTTGATTATCCTGATCTTCATCCAGCGTCTCTGATACTGCTACAGGTTTGTCACGGTTAATCAGTTGAGACACTTGCTCCGTCATCATTCTTGATATTGCAGCAACGGCAGAATGAATTGGGGACAGCAATTGTTCGTAGTTTTGGAGCGTAACAATTAATTCATAAATTAAGGGCGTTCTCTGTTGTTCCTGGTATCTGTCACACGCTGACGTTAGAGTAGCGGCATATTTGTCCGGCGCTGTTGTCACGATTTTCTGCCATATCTCAGGCGTTGTCCTCACTCTTTCAGGGTCGCGGTTTTGTTGTGGGTGGTTAGGAACAAAGTCAGGGTCATACAACATTTCCACCACGCCTATTTCCCTCAAATACTGGATACCCTTTTCAACTGTATCCCATTTTTTCATTGCAATCTTCAAGCTATTTTTGAAGGGATACTTTTCCTTCACAGCTGTTAACACTCGTTCCCAGAGGGAGGCAGCCTCATCCGAACATCGACTAATTCCTCTATCAATAGCTGGATCTCTGGCAATGGCACCTAGTTGGCGAGCTTCATTACCATCCAGAGACAAGCTATGGGCCCCACTGTCCCAACAGCGAACCAACCAGGAAACAATACTTTCATTCAGGCGCCGTGTGAACTCCTTTCTTGAGCCTTGGATTTCAGTCATCTTTAGAGGCCGGCGAGTAGTAATAGAGACTTCCTCTTCATCACTCTCTTCTGCATGTCTCTTAGTTTTCGCTTTTGCCTTTCGCGATGGTGGTGGTTCTGAGGAGGGCCCCTCGCCTGGATCTTCCTCCTCCTCCTCCTCTTCTTCTCTTTTTCGTTCAAGACGCGAAGACACTCGTTTCCATTTCTTGCCCTCCACAGGAGCAACCGGTATTGTTACTGGTGTCTCCTGTGATTGATTAGATTTGACTTGGGGATTTTCCCCTTTGGCTTGAACCTCAGCTCGGAAACTCTCTCTCTCC
>NW_024967390.1:0-1094 GCF_019238085.1 Lagopus leucura
ACGATGCCGCCTGTGAAGCCGAGGTGCTCCGAAAAGGATTCCTGCAACGGCAGCGGGGGGAAAAGGGTCAGGAGCAGCAATGAGGAATGGCAGCACCACAGCGATGGGGAACTGCAGCAATGCAGAACTGCAGAACTGCAGCAATGCAGAACTGCAGCAATGCAGAACAGCAGAAATGCAGAACAGCAGCACCGCAATGATGCAGAACTGCAGCAATGCAGAACTGCAGCAATGCAGAACAGCAGCACCACAATGATGCAGAACTGCAGCAATGCAGAACCACAGAACCACAGCAATGCAGAACAGCAGCACCGCAATGATGCAGAACTGCAGCAATGCAGAACAGCAGCAATGCAGAACTGCAGCAATGCAGAACAGCAGCAATGCAGCACTGCAGCAATGCAGAACCACAGCACCGCAGCAACGCAGAACTGCAGTGATGCAGAACCACAGCAATGCAGCACTGCAGCACCGCAGCGCTCAGCATCCAGAGCCGCCCCCAGGGGACACTGCTGTGACTCGGGATCTGAGCCCCTCATTGTGTGGGAGCAGCTGGGGGACTTGGGGACAAAGCAGTGGCACGGGGGGACATGGGGACACATGGGGACATGGGGACAATGACAGAACGACACCGGGACAGGGGGACAAAGGGGGCATGGGGACACAGGGATGTGGGGACATGGGGACACAGAGGGACAGGGGGACATGGGAACATAGGGACACAGGGATATGGGGACACAGGGACATGGGGAGATGGGGACACAGGGATGCAGAGACATGGGGACACACAGGGACATGGGGACAAACAGGGACATGAGGACACACAGGGACATGAGGACATGGGGACACACAGGGACATGAGGACACACAGAGACATGGGGACATGGGGACACACAGGGACGCGGTGTCACGGGGCCACAGGGACGCAGCGGCGCCGGCTGACCTCGATGTGCTGGAACATGTAGGGGTGGTTGCAGATCTTGCGCAGCTGCATGATGGTGTTCATCAGCGTCTTGGTGCCGCCTTTGCCCTGCGAGAGCAGCGCAATTAACGATGGGCGCTGACGAACCGCGGCCTCGTTAGTGGGGGGGGGG
>NW_024967391.1:0-867 GCF_019238085.1 Lagopus leucura
ATACAGGGACAGAGGGACACAGATAAAGGGACATGGGGACACGTAGGGAGGGAACACAGGGATACTGGGACACAGGGACAGAGGGACAGAAGGACAGAGGGACACTGGGGTACAGGGACATGGGGACAGAGGGACACTGAGACACTGAGAAACAGGGACATAGGGACACATGGGGAGGGAACACAGGGACACTTGGACATAGGGACAGAGGGACAGAAGGACAGAGGGACACTGAGATAGAGGGAGATGGGGACAGAGGGAGATGGGGACAAAGGGATACGGGGACAGAGGGACACTGGGACAGAGGGACACTGGGACAGAGGCATACTGGGACATAGGGACACAGATACAGGGACATGGGGACATGGGGAGGGAACACAGGGACAGAAGGACAGAGGGACACTGGGGTACAGGGACAGGGGGACAGAGGGGCATAGGGACACATGGCGAGGGAACACCGGGATACTGGGACATAGGGACACAGGCAGAAGGACAGAGGGACACAGGGACATAGGAACAGAAGGACAGAGGGATGCTGGGACACGTGGGGACAGAGGGACACAGGAACAAATGGACCTAAGGATACAGGGACACAGGGACCTTTGGACAGGGGGACACGTGGACACAGGGACAGCAGGACAGAGGGATGCTGGGACATGGGGACACAGGGACAGAGGGACGAAGGGACAGACGGACACGCAGGCAGCCGGAACCGGGCCAGGCTGTATTCTACAGTGCATGTGTCTCCAGTGTCACTCAGCAACTGGGGACACAGCCCTGTTGGAATCACAGCCTGTGCCACTGCCACCACTGCCACCAGCACTGCCACCACTGCCACCACTGCCACCACTGCCACCACTGCCACCA
>NW_024967391.1:967-1242 GCF_019238085.1 Lagopus leucura
CACTGCCATCACTGCCACCACTGCCATCACTGCCACCACTGCCACCATCACTGCCACCACTGCCACCACTGCCACCACTGCCACCACCACTGCCACCACTGCCACCACTGCCACCACTGCCACCACTGCCACCACCACTGCCACCACCACTGCCACCACTGCCACCACTGCCACCACCACTGCCATCACTGCCACCACTGCCACCACCACTGCCACCACTGCCACCATCACTGCCATCACTGCCACCACTGCCACCATCACTGCCACCACTGCCA
>NW_024967392.1:0-2293 GCF_019238085.1 Lagopus leucura
GGATTGGGGTTTTTTAATCTATGTTCCTTCCGTTTTAAAATTCTCTTTCGATCTTTTTCTTTTTTTCAGGCTGTGTTTATCCATTTTTATTTATTGCTGTTATTATTATGATTGTCATCGTCCTCGTTATTATCATTATTATCATTATTATCATTATCACAATTGCCCCGTTCAGCATTATCCTGACTCTTTATCCAGTGTCTCTGGCAGCGCTGCCAGGCAGGGCTCTTTGTGCCAGGGCTCAGCATACGGCCCCCATAGAATCATCAGATCATAGGATCGTAGGATCACAGAATGGCCTGGGTTGCACAGGACCACAGTGCTCATCTCATTCCAACCCCCTGCTGTGTGCAGGGTCACCAACCAGCAGCCCAGGCTGCCCAGAGCCACATCCAGCCTGGCCCTGAATGCCTCCAGGGATGGGGCATCCACAGCCTCCTTGGGCCCCCTGCATTGCTGTGGCCCCACTCACCCCCAGCTCCCACCCCCAGCACTGTGCACCCCAATCGCACTCACCCATAGCACTCCAAAATCCCACTTCCCAGCACTGCACGCCCTGAGCACCCCCAGCTCTCAGCACCCAGTGCCATCAGCACTCCGAGCTCCCGGCACCCTCAGCTCCCAGCACCTCCGTCTCTCAATGCTGTGCACCCTGAGCTCCCAGCAGCATGGACCTCCAGTACAAAGAGCACCCAGAACTGTGCATCCCCAGCTCCATCACTGCTCTCTCTGAGCACCCAGCACCGTGCACCCCCCTAACCTGATGTCCCAGCACTGCTCCCATGGAGATCTCAGCACCCTGAGCTCCTTCACACCCTGAGCTCTCGGCACCCAGTGCTTCCAGACCCCCATTCCTCAGGGGGTGCAGACATCCACTGCAGCTCTCTTCGTTGCTGCACTTTGGCCTCAGCGCCCACTCCAGACTCTGCATAGATGTGTTCACTTTGCACAGCAGGGGAAAGCCCAGGCAATGAGGGGACATGGGGCTGCTGGCAATGGGCCCCCCCAGCTGAGCATCCCTGCGCAGTGACACGCATCCCAGCCACCCCATGCTGCCCTGCTCTGCAAAGCAGTGCAAAGCACAGAGTGGCTGCAGCCGTGCTCCTGGAACCACACCATACAAGGCCACGTAGAGCACTCCATTCTGCTCTGGAAATTCAGTTTCACTGCTGCAAATGGAACACAACGCTGAGTGTCCCTCCCCTGGCCATACTTGACGGATAAATGCTGATTTTTATGTCATAGTTGCCCTGAAGAGGTGCTCGCTGTCTGCCCGCTGCTATCCCGGCTGCGCTGCTGAGCAGAGCTCAGGCCCAGGTGCTGCTTTTGGGTGGGCTGGGGATGAGGATGAGGGCTCTGGGGCCGCTCAGAGCTGCCCCACACACAGCACTGACACCCCACAGCTCCCCATTGGAGTGCAGCAGTTGAGGACCATAGGGCTGAGCAGCCGGAGATGAGACACGTGTGGAACTTTGTGCCCTATGGGGCAACGCGGGATGGGACTCCCCAAAGACCCAAAAGCTCTTGGCTGAGATGTGCCATGGTACCAGGCTGTCCCTGGCTGTGGCTACCTGGAGAGGCTTTGGCTCCCCCCACCCCCCTCTGCTTAGGGCCAAAGCTGAGCGTTGTGACACCATCCTGTCCCGGCAGCAGTGCTGCCTCTTAGGGGAAACTGCTCTTCCCCTTTGCAGCCGGACCCTGCGGGGAAGCTGCAGCCCCAGTTCCCAGCACCAGGCTGGTGTGGCTGCACACACCCTGCTGCGGGGTCTGGTGTGGGGACATGAGAAATGAGGGTAAGAAGGAGAGCAGTGTGGCCAGGAAGGCTGTGCCCCATCTCTCTGCAGGGAAACGCATCCAAACCTGACAGGAAAATGGGTCCCAACCAACATGCATTGGGGTTTCCGTGCTTTTTGCCTCCCTCTCCACTTCTGCACACCCCATTAATCCTGCTGGACAATTCCATAGGCTTCTGTACAGCTCCACCTGCCCACACCGATTTGCCATTAGGATGCAGGGAGAGCAGCAGGGGAAAGGAGCGAGGTGCCCATGCACAGCCCAGCAGCACTGCCCTCATCCCCCTCTCATTTCTCTCCCTTACAGAGCAGATGGATCCACCAACACCAAGGCAATGTGCTGCTTTGTCACTGCAGCACAGCCTGTTTGCACTGTGGGTGACACTCTGCCCTCTGTGCTGGGCTGGACCCTGCTACCAAATTTCCTTTAGCTTTCAAGTTTATCTAAACAAGGATTTCAGAGCAGGGAAAGCAGTGAGATGCATGCTAACAAGGAGGAG
>NW_024967393.1:0-8950 GCF_019238085.1 Lagopus leucura
CCAGACACAAGACATGTCCTGCTACAACCAGTGCGTGCCACGCCTGCCCTGCCAGCCCTGCGGCCCCACCCCTCTGGGCAGCAGCTGCAACGAGCCCTGCGTCAGGCAGTGCCAGGACTCCAACGTCGTCATTGAGCCCTCTCCCGTGGTGGTGACCCTGCCCGGACCCATCCTCAGCTCCTTCCCGCAGAACACCGCCGTGGGATCCTCCACCTCCGCTGCCGTTGGCAGCATCCTCAGCTCTGAGGGTGTGCCCATCTCCTCTGGAGGCTTTGGCCTCTCTGGCATTGGCAGCCGCATCTGTGGCAGGCGTGTGTGCTAAAGCTGCTGGTGATGGTCCTGGAGGAAGATTCCCAGAGACCGAGATGGTAACATCCTGGGAACCAAGCATTGGGATCTTGTAAAAAAGGGCCGAGTAGTGTTTCGAAAAGGACCTGCTGGTCCTTCTGTCTGTGTGGAACAGGTAGATGGATAGCAGTCAGCGTGTTCAGCATGTCACACAGTGCAGACTGTCATCTGCCCCTGCTGCTTCCTGCACCAGGACCTCCCCTCAGAGTGACCTCATTTCCTTTTTCTCCCACATTAAAGTTTTATTGCATTCCAGCTTGTGCCTCTGCTTTGTCCTTCCCCAGGGGACACTCCAGACAACACCTGCCAGGAGGAAATGTGCTGCTCTATGGATTTCAATAGGTGTCTTTGCACATTGGAACACTACACCTTTCCTAAAGGTGGTGACACCGCTGTTGGCTCTCTTAGAAATCACTGTCACTCATGCATGAGGGGGGCGCCCATGAGTCCTGCAGTGTCCCTGGCGTTCAGACCTACCCTTTTGCTTCTCTGTCCTGACGTGCCTCCTTGGCCTCGATGTACACCATGCAGAAGATGTTCACTCTTGGTCTTGACTGCAGAGCCAGAGCTTCAGGAAGACCTGCGAGGGCATGAGCTCCACAAGCTTGTTGAAGAGAGAGAGGGCAGAGCAGGAGCAGCAATTCCTTCTGCTCTTGACACAGTGGTACTGAGCAGAAAACAGTATTGGGACTGGCTAAGACGGAGACATTTTTCTTCACCACAGCCCATATGATGTTGTGTTCTAAAGGTGTTGTTAAACAGCAGAGGTAGCGCAACAAGATTTTAGCACAGCATCAAGGTCATTTCAGTTTCCCATTCTGCACCTGCACAGAACTGACTAGGAGTCAGAAAGAGACTAAAAGGACATACAGTGTGGAGGGTGACCCAAATTGACCACGGGAATATTGTGTGCCACATCACATCATGTTCGTCTATAAAACAGGGAGCAGTCATTCCCAAGTAACAGTTCTTTAGAGTCTGATTGGGCATTCATCTTCCTTCTGGCAGGTGGTAGGGAAACACTGATTTGACATCACTGTTTTTTCTTTTTGTTTACCCTTCCAGTTTTTTTTCTTTCTTTTCTTTTCTTTTTTTTTTTTTTTAAAGCTATCTTTATGCAGACATAAAGACATAGTGTTTTTCTTACCTTTGCTTTTACTTTTATCTCCCCTGCTGATTGTGAGTGAGCATGCAACTTGTGGGTGCTCATATGTTTTTTATTTCAGTCAGAACACCACTAAGCCATGTGGGCAATTCATGTCCTGCTACTTCCACCTCTGCCTTGGGCATCCTCGTAAAATCTATGGGCAGGGGAGGTCAGGAAGAGAATACGGGCAGGAGGAGATGCAGGGAAGCATTCTGAATGCTTCAAAGGGGCGTCCAGATGGTCTCCCAATTTGTTCAGTTGCCAGCAACAAAGGTTCCAGAGAGGTTTGCATCTATGGATTTGGAGCTACTGAATTGCTCACCCCTGTGAGTCCTTACTGGCAGTTTTCCTGCTGTACCCCAGCCTTCATGTCTCTTTGTGAAGCATTGGAACAAGTTGAAGTTATTTGAAAGATGTGTAGATGTGGTGCTTCTGGTCATGATCTAGTGGTAGATTTGGCAATGCTAGGTTAATACTAGGTTAGTCATGGTCATCTTAGAGGTCTTTTCCAGCCTTAACGATTCAGCAATTCTCCATATTTCAAGCCCTCTATAACAGCAGATCAAAGGAAAGGCCAGAAAGAACTGCTTTTGTGGCAACTCACCAAAAAAGATGTGATTCCCAACAGTTTCTCCAGACACCAACATCAAGAGAATCCTGGGCTACATGACCTCATGCATAACCACAAACTTTTAGGAAGTGATAAACCCAGTATATTCAGCTCTTATCTGACATCATCTTGAATACTAAGCCCAGCTTGGGGCTGTGCTGAAAGAAAGACATTCACTAGGCAGAGCAAGTTCTACTCAGCTTAGGCAGAGTAGTCAAGGGCCTCAAGCACTTAACCAGTGAGAAGTGGCTGTGGGATTGCTCTGCATGGGAAAGAGCAGGCTTTGATGGCAGATCTAAGAGCACATTTGGAGTAGATGCAGTGAGGACTTCCAGAAGACAGAACAAGGCTCAGTGCTGTGACAGTACTGGAAGACAAGAGACAGTAGACTTAAGGTTTGCACAGAATAGGAGGAAAAGGGACACAAGAACTGTCAAGCAATGGTACACTTGGAGCAAGTGGTTGGACATATAGACTTCCAGGCGTTCTTTCTACCCTGATTTATGCTATGACCTTATGGCCATTGGACCTTCTTTGTGTGACTGTCAGCTAGGGACAGGACTAGACAAATGGCTCAGCTTCCCAGCCAAGGAACTAGGCACTTCTCTGGATATGTCTTGGAAGCTCTGTAGAAGGGCAGAAGAGGTCACAAAATGCAAGATAACAAGATCTGTGATCCTTATTGTTATCAAGCTTTTGTTTTGGAGCTCGTCTTCTCATTGCCCTGCATATCTGATCTGCTTAGTTCTTAGAATGAGTTTTCCTGTGTTCTCCTAGGAATTTCTGGCCTCCTGCCTTCTCTATGACACACTCTTCCCCCTTGCCTTACTTCTTGCTTCACAATGTTGAGCTTATTAGAGTATAAGAAGCAACATGTACAGCAAAGTGAATAGTAGTGGTGGAGTTACATTGGATAGTTCTGTCCAGTCCTAAAAAGAATAATAGAATCCAGCATAGTTTGGACTGGGAGGGACCTTAAAAATCATATAGTTCCAAACCCCTTCTGAGAGCACAGACACCTCCTACTAGATCCAGTTGTCCAAAATCCCATCCAATCTGAACACTCATAAAGTGGGAGCATCCATAACTTCTCTTTGCAGTCTGTTCCAGCACCTCAACAACTTCTTTGTGGAAAAAAAAAAAAACAAACATATTTCTAATATATTATTTAAACTCTTTTTTTTTTTTTTTTTTAATTTTTTTTTTATTTTATTTTAGTTTAAGACCATTACCCCTCATCCTGTCCTCCTGTCCTGTTATTACAGCATTACAGTCCCTGATAGAGTCTCTCATCTGTCCTGTGGTCCTCCTTTAAGTATTGAAAGTCTGATATAAGGTCTCTTCAGGGTCTTCTATAATCAAAGTAACCTCAAATTTCTCAACCTGATCCAGTCCTCTGACCATCCTCATGCCCCTCCTCTGGACACTCCAAAAGCTCCAAAACTTCCTTGTGCTGCTGGCCCCAGGCCTGAACACAGTATTCCAAGATGGAGCCTCACAAGGACAAAGTAGAGGGGGACAATCACCCTCTTCACCCTGGTGGCCATCCCTCTTTTGGTGTAGCCAATACTGTTGGCTTTCTGGGCTGCAAATACATATTTATGGCTCATCTCAAGTATTCTATCCACAAGTAGTCCCTAGTACTTCTCGGCAGAGCTACTTTTCATACACTCATCACTCAGCCTGTATTGATGTTTGGAGTTGCCATGATCTGGGTGTTGACCTTGAAGTTGGTCTTGTTGAACTGCATGAGATCCACATATGACACCTCTTGAGCTTTGCAAAATCTTTCTGGATGGCATTCCCATTCCTTCCCTCCAACAAGTTGACAGCACCATGTAGCTTGGTGTCATCTGCAAAATTCAGAAATGCATGCTCAATCCAACTATGTCACTGACAAAGGTGATAAAATTTAGTGATCTTAGTACTGACACCCAAGATATCTGCATTGAAAGTCATTTCTTAGGGAAAAAAAAAAAAAAAAAAAAAAAAAAAAGAGAGAGAAGAGAGAGAGTAAAATGTACATGCAACTAAACATAATCAATGCAAGTCTGTGTTAACTATTGCTCATCAAAACCAGTGCCATCAACACACTTCCGGGACTACTGAAGAATAATGTGTTTCTCTCCAGGCTTAAGTAGGAGAGTGTCTTTAAAGGGAAAAATAAGTATAGAGGCCCAGGATAGTATGAAGCAGAACTTTAATTAACTTAAAGAAGTAAAAATTTTCCTGTGACTGGAGGCCACAGTGGAAGAGGCACCACAGAAAGATGAGAGTCTCTGCTATACAGCCAGCTATTCACCTGCTCACTCCACAAAAGGAGAAGGGCCAGTAGCTTGTTCCTAGCCAAGGCTAGACCTATCCTTTTCCTATTGCAAGGGGTGCTAATATATCATCAAACCCATGGAAAACAAGATCCCAAAACTTTGTCTCCAGTTCTCTACCAACTTCAGGGTCCATTGGGGAACATTATTGAGAGCAGTGGCCAACAGCTTTAGCAGGGGAGGCACCTCCTGCCACAGTTGAGGCTGATGAACCTGGAGAAGCCAAAGCCAGAGAGGCCAAAGCCTCCAGAAGAAATAGGTACACCCTCAGAACTGAGGATGCTGCCAACAGCAGCAGAGGTGGAGAATCCCATGGTGGTGTTCCTTGTAAAAGAGCTGAAGATGGGTCCGGGCAGGGTCACCACCACGGGAGAGGGCTGGATGAAGATGTTGGAGTCCTGGCACTGCCTGACACAAGGCTTGTTGCAGCTGTTGGCCAGCAGAGTCAAGCCACAGGACACATGGAAGGCATGGTGGGCACTGGTTGTAGCAGGACATGTCTTGTGTCTGGTGGGGCATCTGTTGGGACAGAAGGCCATGCAAAGGAAGGAGAGAGAGAGGAGCATCCTGCCATCCCAGCAGAAAAGAGCCAAGGCTCAGTGCTGACTGAGGATATGGAGGCTTTCTAAGGAAGCCCACAGTCTTCTCCTTCCCTTTGGCCCCATTGACCCTGCCAAGAGCAATCAGGCACAGACAGGTTGCTGCCTATCTTGTGGCAGAGGAAACAGCTCATGCAAGACCCAGCATCACTTGATGCCACACAACAGCTGCCCCCTTCCCTCTAACAAGGCAGCTGTCATTCCAAGACTATTTGTAGGGTTTCATATGTGCAGAGAAATCTTATAGGAAGAGGAGTTGTTGAAAGGGCTTCACTCACCTTGTTCCCAGGGAGATGAAGGCAAAAGCAGTGGGTGAGAGAATAAGGAGATAGACCCATGTTCATACCACTCCAGCACGACCCCAGGCCTACAGTCACTTCACACAAGAAGCAATTTTCCGGAAGAATAATCTCAAATGCAAGCTGTCCTTCCTAATGGCACAAGTTCATTTTTTAGTTTCTGTCAATTCTGCCATTTCATTTCCTTATTTCTGATCTTCCCAGTTTGGCCATGATGACTCAAGTTTCAGAATGAGAGGTGCAAGGAATTTCCTTGCAGAAATATGTCAGTATGGGTAGAAGACATTTTCAAAGTGCTGGAGGGGTTCTGTGTTGCAGGCAGGAGACATTTGCCTGGGGAAATGTCATGACCTTATTCTTAACCACCTCTGTCATCTTTACCACTCTGGCACCACCCCAGGCCCAGAGTCACTCTACATTGGCATTAGTTTTCCAGCATACCTCAGCTCCAATTATTTTTTTTTTTTTCTGTTTTTCATCACTTCTGCCATTTCATTTCCTCATTTCTAACATGCCTATCTTACTATGCTATTTTCTTTCAAGTGCTGTTATGAGAAACCTAGGAAGTAAAGATCACAGTGAGCTCAAAAAGGATCATCAGGTACTGGGATGGTTGCATTAAAGCAGGGAACAGGGAAGGACTCAATGGGCTGTAGGGTAATAACTGGTGACTTCTTTTGTAGGAAGAAGCCAAGCTCCTCACAACATTGCAAGTCTGTAGCAAGGAAAGCTGTTCTAGGTAGAGCAGGATCAGGCATGGAAATGGTTAAACAAACTAAGCTGATACAAGTCCGTGGGACCTGATGGAATGAACATGAGGTAGGTGAGTAATGTCAGTGCAAGGCTGCTCTTAACTGCTTTTCAAAGTCATGGAATCCAGGAAGCTTATCCTGTACTATCCATAGTCCTCTTAGTCTTTGACTACAAGGTCTCATCAGACTCTGTGCCCTGTGAAACAGTTCAAGAAGGAAATGAACTCTAGAATTATGGGGAACAGATGAAAGACAGTCAAAGAAATAACAATCCAGAAGAATACATGGTGCAGCAGCCAAGGGAGTGGAAGGAGATGCCCAACATCCTTGCAAGGCCTCTCTCTATCTCCTTTACAAGTCTGTGGGAGAAAGGTAGATGTCTCAACCATCTTCAGAACAGAGCCAAAGGACTTCCTAGGTAAGAACAAGCTGGTCAGCACCTCTTCAGTTTTTCAGTGCTGTCTCTTGCAAGAGTCTCATATCCAACTGCAGATATGATGGTGTAAATAGCTGTATTACTGGACGAGTAGAATGACTTGGGGGTGGTGGCAGAATCTGCTTCCATCAAGTTGGTAGAGGGCAGCAATAGGAAACCAGCTCTGGGGCAATGCTGCCAAACAGAGAGACCTTAACATGCTGGAGGAATGAAGAAAACTCATGGCATTTTAGCAGATGGCGGATGACAGATAGAAGGCAGATGACAGTTCCTACAACTAGGAAGGAACAATCTCTTGAATCACCACAGACTAGGGACTGAACTACGCTACGGTCCTAAACTCACTGGACTTCCTCTGAGAAGGTCTACATACAGGGTAGACATCAAGAATAGAAGTTTATGGATACACAGGCCTCACTTTGTGGCCAAAGAGATGGAGCTGTGTTTAGAAAGTTACATGAATGCTTTGTGAAAGGAAAGAAATGGGTTGAAGAAAATATCTCCATACTGCCTTATCACCTGGAAAACAGAGAAGGGTCTAAGTTGTCTCCCAGCATTAGAGTGCCTGCACATCTCCCCTGTCATATTACAAAGCCCTCCTTAGCCCAGAGAAAAATCCAACACTACTGGGGAAGCAAGGAAACTCCTGACCAAGGAGCAAGGGCTGACAGGACCTCACACTTGCACATATCTGAAGCGTTCATGAAGATAGTGTGCTCAGGAGGACCCTTGGCATAAAAGCATCTCCCAGACTCCATCAGGGAGGCTGCATGAACAATGCACTTCCATGCCCTGAAGACATGGAAGGAGCAGGGATATGCTCCAAGAGTGCAAGTTTCCTGAAGATACTCTCCCTATATATGGCAAGTCACAGTCTAATTTTGGAGTGGCCATGACCAGCCTTTTGACATTGAGCAGTCAAACCAGAGTTTGTGCTGTCTGCAAGCCTGAGTATATTATAGGGGGGACTCCTCCACCAACCAGGACAACTTCATCTTTTCCCAGGGAAAACCAGTACTGAGAACCACATCGTGCCTTGACACATAGCACCAGGCAGCCCCAGTGGCTATCCCCTTCCACCGTGACCTTCTTGCCAACACTCCAGCAGTTCAGGCAGCTCAGAGGATGGTCAGCATGTTTTTCACAAGTGGTCAGGACTTTGGGTTTGCTGCTTGTCAATATAGCACTCTTTAACTGTATGGAAGGATCAGACTCCATATAACTTTCTGAGTAATGCTTGAGAGCAGCCCTGAGGAGAAGGATTTGGAGGGTGACAGTTGATGAAAGATTCAACATGAGCCAGCAGTGTTTTTCCAGTCCAGAAAGCCAAATGTGTTCTGGGTTGCACCACGAGAAGCGTGATTAAGAGGTCAAGGGAGGTGATTCTGCTGCTCTACTCTGCTCCTGTGAGACCCTGCCTGGACTACTGCATCCTGTTCTCGGATCCCCAACACAAGAAGGACATGGATTTGTTGGAGCAGGTCCAAAAAAGGGCCACAAAGATGATCAGAGGGCTGGAGAATCTCCCCTATGAGGCAAGATGAGAGAGTCGGAGCTCTTCAGGCTGGAGAAGAGAATTTTCTGGGAGAACTTTATAGCAACCCTTCAGTACCTGAAGCATTCCTACAGGAAATCTGTGGAGGGACTTCTTATGGGGGAAAATAGAGACAGGATGAGAGGAAATGGTTGTAAACTGGAAGAGGGTTGATTTAGACTAAATATTAGGAAGAATTTCTTTCCTGTGAGGGTGATGAGACACTGGAACAACCCCTGTGAGGTTGTGGATGCCCCATCCCTGGAGGCATTCAAGGCCAGGCTGGATGGGGCTTTGAGTGACTTTGTCTACAGGGAGGAATCCTTGTCTATAGCAGGGGGTTGATGATCTAAAAGATGCCTTCCAACACAGACCTTTCTATGATTCTATGATTCTATGATTAATCACTGGAACTGGAATGGCAATGTTATCCTTTTGAAAAACAGCTCACAATATGGATTCTCATATGAAATCAGGGCTGCAACAAAATGGGATGAGGTCAAACAAACAAGCAAATTTCCCCTAAAAGGGGAAGCCCTGAGTGAACATGTATGAACACAGCTGCAAATCTGCCAACACAGGCAATAAGCAGTGTCTGGTGAAGCAGACTTGAAGACAATCGGGGCAAGAAAGTCTACTGTTCAGAGCAAAGAAGCTTTTTAGCATATAGATTGGAAGTACAGAAGCAGAAAGCTGTGCACTTCATCGTTCATGGAGGCTGCAAAGGAAGTTTACATACCATGACCAACCCCAATCAACAGAAACTTCCGGGACCAAGCAGAACTTGCTTGTTTGTGTGAGTTCTTTAACTGAGCTTCTTCATGTTCACTAACACCTGAAAGAGGTCAGCCTGAAAGAATGGGCATTTCAGAAATGAGGAATGGAAATGAGGGAAACAAAC
>NW_024967394.1:0-1042 GCF_019238085.1 Lagopus leucura
AGGCGAAAGAGTCGAAGGGTGATGAAATGGGATGGGTTGGAAAGGTCCTGGAAGGCGAAAGAGTGAAAGGGTGTTGAAGTGGGATGGGTTGGAAAGGTCCTGGAAGGCGAAAGAGTGAAAGGGTGATGAAGTGGGATGGGTTGGAAAGGTCCTGGAAGGCGAAAGAGTCGAAGGGTGATGAAATGGGATGGGTTGGAAAGGTCCTGGAAGATTAAAGGGTGGAAGGATAATGAAAGGTCTGGGGTTGGAAAGGTCCTGGAAGGCGAAAGAGTCGAAGGGTGATGAAGTGGGATGGGTTGGAAAGGTCCTGGAAGGCGAAAAATCAAAGGGTGATGAAATGGGATGGTTGGAAAAGTCCTGGAAGATTAAAGGGTGGAAGGATAATGAGAGGACTGGGGTTGGAAAGGTCCTGGAAGGTGAAAGAATGAAAGGATGAGTAAATGGCTTGAAGGGGTCCTGGAAGGTGAAAGAGCTGAAGGGAATCAAATGGGTTGGGTTGGAAAGGTCCTGGAAGTTGCAAGAGTGAAAGGATGAGGAAATGGGTTGAAAGGGTCCTGGAAGGTGAAGGAGCAGAAGGGGATTGAATGGGTTGGGATGGACAGGTCCTGGAAGGTGAAAGAGTGAACGGATGAGGAGATGGTTTTAAAGGGCCCTTGAAGGTGAAAGGGCTGAAGGGAGTCAAAGGGGTTGGGTTGGAAAGATCCTGGAAGGTTGAAGAGTGAAAGGGATTGAATGGGTTGGGTTGGAAAGGTCCTGGTAGCTGAAAGAGTGAACGGATGAGGAAAAGGGTTGAAAGGGTCCTGGAAGGTGAAAGGGCTGAAGGAGATCAAATGGGTTGGGTTGGAAAGGTCCTGGAAGGTGAAAGAATGAAAGGATGAGGAAATGGGTTGAAAGGGTCCTTGAAGGTGAAGGAGCAGAAGGGGATTGAATGGGTTGGGATGGACAGGTCCTGGAAGGTGCAAGAATGAACGGATGAGGAGATGGTTTTAAAGGGCCCTTGAAGGTGAAAGGGCTGAAGGGGATCGAATGGGTTGGATTGGAA
>NW_024967395.1:0-322 GCF_019238085.1 Lagopus leucura
CTGAGCATGGCTGCAGCACAGCAGCAGTGCACGAGCAGTGCATGAGCACAGCAGCCTTGCAGTGGAGAAGCACAGCAGCAATGCAGCACGGCAGGGCTGGAAGCTTTTGCAAGGGTTTGCATGCATTTGCTGTGGGTGCATTTGCAGACTTGGATCCGCTTGCAAGGGTTTGCATGCACTTGGGTGCAGGCGTGGACCTGGGTGCATTTGCAAGGGGTTGCTGGCATTTGGAGCACAGCTCTGCTAGGGCTTCTTTTGCATGGGTCCCTATGGGTCCCTATGGCTCTCTATGGGTCCCTATGGCTCTCTATGGGTCTCTATG
>NW_024967395.1:422-3076 GCF_019238085.1 Lagopus leucura
GTCTCTATGGGTCCCTGTGGGTCCCTATGGCTCTCTATGGGTCCCTGTGGGTCCCTATGGCTCTCTATGGGTCCCTCTGGGTCCCTATGGGTCCCTCTGGGTCTCTGTGGGGTGCTTATGAGTCTCTATGGGATCCCTATGGCTCTCTATGGGTCCCTATGGCTCTCTATGGGTTCGTATGGGTCTCTATGGTTCCCTGTTGGTCCCTATGGGTCTCCATGGGTCTCTATGGGTCTCTGTGGGTCCCTGTGGGACACTATGGGTCCCTATGGGTCCCTATGGGTCTCAATGGGTCCCTATGGGTTCCTATGGGTGCGTATGGGTCCCTCTGGGTCCCTATGGGTCCCTCTGGGTCTCTGTGGGATGCCTATGAGTCTCTATGGGATCCCTATGGCTCTCTATGGGTCCCTATGGCTCTCTATGGGTTCGTATGGGTCTCTATGGTTCCCTGTTGGTCCCTATGGGTCTCCATGGGTCTCTATGGGTCTCTGTGGGTCCCTGTGGGACACTATGGGTCCCTATGGGTCTCAATGGGTCCCTATGGGTGCGTATGGGTCCCCATGGGTCTCTATGGGGTCCCTATGGGTCTCTATGAGTCTCTATGGGTCCCTATGAGTCTCTATGGGTCTCTATGGTTCCCTCTTGGTCCCTATGGATCTCCATGGGTCCCTATGGGTCTCTATGGGGTCCCTATGGGTCTCTATGAGTCTCTATGGGTCCCTATGAGTCTCTATGGGTCTCTATGGTTCCCTCTTGGTCCCTATGGATCTCCATGGGTTTCTATGGGTCTCTATGGGGTCCCTATGGGACACTATGAGTCCCTATGGGTCCCTATGGCTCTCTGTGGGTCTTTATGGGACTCTATGGGGTCTCTGTGGGTCCCTATGGCTCTCTATGGGTCTCTATGGGTCCCTATGGGTTCCTATGGGTCTCTATGGGTCTCTATGGGTGCGTATGGGTCTCTATGGGTGCGTATGGGTCTCTATGGGGTCCCTATGGTTCTCTATGGGTCCCTATGGGTGCCTATGGGTCTCTATGGGTCCATGTGGGTCCCTATGGGTCTCAGTGGGTCCCTATGGGTGCCTATGGGTCTCTATGGGTGCCTATGGGTCCCTGTGGGTCTCTGTGGGGTGCCTATGGGTCTCTATGGGATCCCTATGGGTCTGTATGGGTCCCTATGTGTCCCTATGTGTCCCTATGGCTCTCTATGGGTCTCTATGGGTCCCTATGGGTCTCTATGGGTCCCTATGGGTTTCTATGGGTCTCTATGGGTTTGTATGGGTCTCTATGGGGTGCCTATGGGTCTCTATGGGTCCCTATGGGTCTCTATGGGTTCGTATGGGTCCCTATGGCTCTCTGTGGGTTCGTATGGGTCTCTATGGGGTCCCTATGGGTCTCTATGAGCTTTTGTAGGTCTCTATGCGTCTCTATGGTTCCCTGTTGGTCCCTATGGGTCTCTATGGGTTTCTATGGGTCCCTATGGGTCCATATGTGTCCCTATGGGTCTCTATCGGTCCCTATGGCTCTCTATGGGTCTCTGTGGGTCCCTATGGGTCTCTGTGGGGTCCATATGGGTCCCTATGGTTCTCTATGGGGTCCCTATGGGTCTGTATGGGTTTCTATGGGGTCCCTACGGGATCCCTACGGGTCTCCATGGGTCTCTATGGGGTCTCTCTGGGTCTCTGTGGGGTCTCTATGGGTCCCTATGGGTCCCTGTGGTTCCCTATGGGTCCCTATGGGTCTCTATGGGTCCCTATGGAGTCATTATGGGATGTTTATGGATTGCATTTGGAGCAGAGCTTTGCTGCAGGGCTTCTTTTGCAAGGGTCTGATTGCAGCTGGGGGCAGGGCTTTGCTGTGGGTGCATTTGCAAACTGGGATGCAACTGCCAGGGATCTCTTGCATTTGGATCAGGGCCTTTTCCAGGGTTTCCTTTGCAAGGATCTGATTGCATTTGGGTCCGGGCTTTGCAAGGGTTGCATTTGCAAAAGCAGAGCAAACAAAATCCGTCCCCGTGCTGCAGCCCTGCGGAGTTTCTCCCTCCCGGAGCCCCTGCAGTCAAATGCAAGCTCAGCCATCGCTGCCAGAAATAATCCCAACCCCCCCCCCCCCTCCATGCACCGCAGGGAGCAGCTCAGCAACTGCTGCAGCCGTGCTGACCCCAATCCCAGCCCCAGCATCCCATCATTGCATTACAGACCCCATTCCATCCCCCATCACCCCATTATGGACCCCCTTCCATCCCTCATCACCCCATTTTGGACCCCATTCCATCCCCCATCACCCCATTACAGACCCCCTTCCATCCCCCATCACCCCATTATGGACCCCCTTCCATCCCCCATCACCCCATTATGGACCCTCTTCCATCCCTCATCACCCCATTATGGACCCCCTTCCATCCCCCATCACCCCATTACAGCCCCCCTTCCATCCCCCATTATCCCATTTTGGACCCTCTTCCATCCCCCATCACCCCATTACAGACCCCCTTCCATCCCCCATCACCCCATTACAGACCCCCTTCCATCCCCCATCACCCCATTGCAGACCCCATTCCATTCCCCATCACCCCATTGCAGACCCCCTTCCCTCCCCCATCATCCAATTACAGACCCCATTCCCAGCCCCATCATCCCATTATTGCATTATGG
>NW_024967396.1:0-1213 GCF_019238085.1 Lagopus leucura
GATGGGAGAGGGGTGGTCCTGGAAGCGTCATACAGAGGATGGGAGGGGATCCTGGAAGGGTTATAAGGAGAATGGAGGGGAGGGGTCCTGGAAGGGCACAAAGAAAATGGAAGAGGGGATCCTGAAAGGGTCATGGTGGGAATAGGAGGAGCAGTTCTGGATGGGTCATAGGGAAAATAGGAGGGTGGATCCTGGAAGGTTCATAGAGAGAATGGAGTATGGGAGGGAGGGGTCTGGGGCATAGATAAAATCAGATGGAGTGGGTTGGGGAGGTCCTGAAAGATCACAGAATCATGGAATGATTGGGTTGGGAAGGTCTTGAAAGGTCATGGGATCATAGAATGGATTGGGAGGGTCCTGGAAGGTTATAAAGACGTGGAATGATAGGATGCGTTGGGGTGAAAAGGTCCTTAAAGATCACAAAACCATGAGATGCTTGGAAGGGTCCTTACAGATCACAGAGCCATGGGATGGTTGGGATGGAAGGTCCTTACAGATCACAGAGCCGTGGGATGATTGGGATGGAAAGGTCCTTACAGATCAGAGCTATGGGATGGTTGGGATGGAAAGGTCCTTACAGATCACAGAGCCGTGGGATGGTTGGGATGGAAAGGTCCTTACAGATCAGAGCCATGGGATGGTTGGGATGGAAAGGTCCTTACAGATCAGAGCCATGGGATGGTTGGGTTGGAAGGGTCCTTAAAGATCATAAAGCCACGGGATGGTTGGGTTGGAAGTGTCCTTAAAGATCATAAAGCCACGGGATGGTTGGGTTGGCAGGGTCCTGGAAGATCACAGAGCCGTGGGATGGTTGGGTTGGAAGGTCCTTACAGATCACAGAGCCGTGGGATGGTTGGGTTGGAAGGGTCCTTAAAGATCACAGAGCCATGGGATGGTTGGGTTGGAAGGGTCCTTACAGATCACAGAGCCGTGGGATGGTTGGGTTGGAAGGTCCTTACAGATCAACCATTCCCCCTTGCCCCATCCCTCTGCCCCATAAGATCCCCCTCTCCCCCTCTGCCCGTGCCCCCTTTAAGCCCCCCCTCTCCCCTCACCCCAAATTGAGGTCACAGCTCCGTGCTGTGGGGTTGCGGCCGCTCTCCTCACGCGCAGCTCCGTGCCCCAGAAATTCACTCTGGGTCGGACTCAGCCCTTCCCAGCGCTGCTCCTTACCCTCATTAATCCCAGTCTGCCTTGGAAATTAATACATTAT
>NW_024967397.1:0-454 GCF_019238085.1 Lagopus leucura
GGGTCATAGGGTTATGGGGCTGTTATGGGGTCATAGGGTTATGGGGCCGTTATGGGGCTGTTATGGGGCCGTTATGGGGTCATAGGGTTATGGGGCTGTTATGGGGCCATTATGGGGCTGTTATGGGGCCTTTATGGGGTCATAGGGTTATGGGGCTGTTATGGGGCCGTTATGGGGCCGTTATGGGGTCATAGGGTTATGGGGCCGTTATGGGGCGGTTATGGGGCGGTTATGGGGTTATGGGGCCGTTATGGGGCGCCGTTGACGCGTGCTGCCCCCAGGACGCTCCCTGAGGCGCTGCCCCCGTCGGATCGGCTCCGCGTTCACCCGCTGCTCTTCGGCTCCCACCGCGACTTGGCGGCCGCCGCCGGACTGTTCCTCTACCGCAGGTACCTGCAGCACCCATTGGCACCCATTGGCACCCATCGGCACCCATCAGCACCCATTGGTTCCC
>NW_024967397.1:464-1245 GCF_019238085.1 Lagopus leucura
ATTGGTTCCCATTGGCACACATTGGCACCCATCAGCACCCATCGGCATCCATTGGCACCCATTGGTTCCCATTGGCACCCATTGGAACCCATTGGACCCCATCGGCACCCATTGGTTCCCATCAGCACCCATTGGTTCCCATTGGCACCCATTGGAACCCATTGGCCCCCATTGGCACCCATCGGCACCCATTGGCACCCATCGGCACCCATCGGCACCCATTGGTTCCCATTGGCCCCCATTGGCACCCATTGGTTCCCATTGGCACCCATTGGCACCCATTGGTTCTGATTGGCACCCATTGGCACCCATTGGACCCCATCGGCACCCATTGGTTCCCATCAGCACCCATTGGTTCCCATTGGCACCCATTGGAACCCATTCGCCCCCATTGGCACCCATCGGCACCCATTGGCACCCATTGGTTCCCATTGGCACCCATTGGACCCCATTGGCACCCATTGGTTCCCATCAGCACTCATTGGTTCCCATTGTCACCCATTGGCCCCCATTGGCACCCATTGGCACCCATTGGCACCCATTGGCACCCATTGGTTCCCATTGGCACCCATTGGCACCCATTGGTTCCCATTGGCACCCATCGGCCCCCATTGGCCCCCATTGGCACACATTGGCCCCCATTGGCACCCATTGACCCCCATTGGCCTGCATTGGCACTATTGGCCCCCATTGGCACCCATTCACACCCATTGGCACCCATCGGCACCCATTGACCCCCATTGGCACACATTGGCCCCCATTGGCACCCATTGACCCCCAT
>NW_024967398.1:0-1778 GCF_019238085.1 Lagopus leucura
CATGCCAGAGTCCTAAGGGAATTGGCTGAAACAGTCACCAAGCTGCTACTGAGTCACTGGGATCACACTCTCAGATTTTTCAGGGTAGCGAAGGACCTGTGTTAGGTTGTTCCCCTTTAACAGTTCTTTATAAAAATACGGGTTTGGCTTCATCTTTTAACTAATGAACCAGTTTTCCCCCTACCCTGGTTAAAGTATTTAAGGGGTTAATTCTAAGATTCTATTTATTAGCTGTAGATACATTTGGAAAAAGTTACCTGACAATTAACAACAGCAGACAGTGCAAAACCATCTGCTGCTGCATGGTGGCTGCAAGAGCTTTATAATGGGTTTGCAAGGTAAGATAACAAGGAGTGGAACAGCATAGCTGAGTTAGAGGGACAGTTAGGTGGTAGTGGGGGCCCTAACCCTGCTGCACACTTGAAACCTTACGATGATGAAGGCAACAGGAAGACTAATGGTAAATACTTCAAAAGAATTAAGGATTTATCCTCCAGGAAGATGACAAGACCAGCTGCCCAGCTGAAGTATCTCTACACCAACACACACAGCTTGGGAAATAAACAGCAGGAGTTGGAAGTCACCGTGCTACTGGAAAACCATGACATAGTTGCTGTCACCAAAACCCATTGGGATGATTCCCTTGACTGATGGCTGCAAGCTGCTCAGAAGAGACTGGTGAGGAAGGAGGGGAGAAAGTGCTGCCCTCTACATCAAGGGAGGAATAGCGTGTGAAGAGCTGTCCCTTAAGAATGACCACGAGCAAGTGGAAAGCCTGTGGGTGACAGAGACAGAAGCAACAAAGGGAGACTTGTGGTTTGGGGGTCCACTACAGGATGCCTGATCAAGTGGAGCCTGTTGGTGAAGCCTTCCTCCTCCAGCTTCAGCAGGCGTCGTGTTTGCAGGCTATCGCCCTGTTGGGAGACTTCAACCACCCTGACCTCTGCTGGGAACATAGCTGTGAGCTGTGAGTGATCCACAATGCTCCTGGAATGTATTGAGGACAACTTCCTGAGTCGAGTAATAGCCCAACCAGGGGGGATGCAATGCTGGACCTGCTGCTCACCAATATGAGTGAACTGATGGGTGACATCAAGATTGAAGGCGGCAGGGGCTGTAGTGACCATACAATGGTGGAGTTCACGCTCTTAAGGGATACTGGACAGGCAAAGGGTGAAATCAGTAAGTTTAATTTTAGGAAAGCCAACTTCCAGCTTTTCAGGTAATTAGTCAACAGAACTCCCTGGAAATCTGTCAAGGACAAGGGTGTAGAGCAGAACTGGTGGAGCTTTAAATAAAGGAAGGCAAGAGAATGGCATGGCTGAACTGGACAGCAAGAAGGAAACGTGCAGGCAGTCCACAGGTACCCTGGGTGGAGAGTAGAGGTGCTGCTGGGCTGTGTAGGGATGGGTCAGGAAGAATAAGGCCCAAAAGGAACTGGAGTTGGCAAGGGGTACGGCTTCTGTAGGCACATCAACTGGTAAAGGAAGTCCAGGAGTGTGAACCATCCTAGTGAGCAAGTCAGGCAGGCTGGCGACAACAGACAAGCAGAAGGCTGAAGTACTCACCATCTTTTTTGCCTCAGGCAACTGGTCTACACACAGCCTTTAAGTGGATGGTTTAGAAGGTGGGATCTCAGGGAGCGACCCCCTTCCTGCTGTAAGCAAAGATGGGTTTTGTGACCATCTGAGGAACCTGAATGTCACTAAGTTTACAGGTACCAATGAAATGCATGCCAGAGTCCTAAGGGAATTGGCTGAAACAGTCACCAAGCTGCT
>NW_024967399.1:0-1989 GCF_019238085.1 Lagopus leucura
CTTGGAGGACCTCTTGGAGGACCACCTTGGAGGACCATGTTGGAGGACCTCCTGGGGTGGCTTTAGGATTGGGTTTGGGGACCCTTGGAGGACCACCTTGGAGAACCCTCCTGGAGGACCAACTTGGAGGACCTCTTGGAGGACCATTTTGGAGGACCTCCTGGTGTCCCCAGGTCCTGGGGTGGCTTTGGGTTTGGGGACCCTTGGAGGACCACCTTGGAGGACCTCTTGGAGGACCACCTTGGAGGACCTCCCATCGTCCCCCGGGTGTCACCGCCGTCCCCCCCCTTGTCCCCCCAGCTGACCGTGAGGTGCAGCGCATCCTCCTGGAGCTCCTCAACCAGATGGACGGCTTCGACCAGAACGTCAACGTCAAGGTGGGGCCCCACGGCCACTTCCTGTCCCCTCCCCATGTCCCCAATGTCCCCACGGTGTCCCCCGTGTCCCCATGGGGTCCCATCACCCCATTGACCCCAGTGTCCCCATGGTGTCTCATCACCCCATTGACCCCTATGGCCCCACGGTGTCCCATTGACCCCAATGTCCCCATTGACTCCTATGGCCCTATTGACCCCAATGTCCCCACAGTGTCCCCATTGACCCCAATGTCCCCAATGTCCCCATGGTGTCCCATCACCCCATTCACCCCAATGTCCCCATGGTGTCCCCATGGTGTCCCATCACCCCAGTGACCCCAGTGTCCCCGATGTCCCTATGGTGTCCCATCACCCCACTGACCCCAATGTCCTCAATGTCCCCATGGTGTCCCATCACCCCAGTGACCCCAATGTCCCCATTGACTCCTATGGCCCCATTGACCCCAATGTCCCCATGGGGTCCCCAATGTCCCCAATATCCCCATTGACTCCAGTGTCCCCAATGTCCCCATGGTGTCCCATTGATCCCATTGACCCCAATGTCCCCATTGACCCCAATGTCTCCGTTGACTTTGACATCCCCATGGTGTCCCATCACCCCAATGTCCCCATTGACCCCAATGTCCCTATTGACCCCAATGTCCCCATGGTGTCCCCATGGTGTCCCATTGACCCCAATGTCCCCATGGTGTCCCCATGGTGTCCCATCACCCCATTGACCCCAGTGTCCCCGATGTCCCTATGGTGTCCCATCACCCCACTGACCCCAATGTCCTCAATGCCCCCATGGGGTCCCATCACCCCATCACCCCATTGACCCCGACGTCCCCATGGTGTCCCCAATGTCCCCATTACTCCCCAGTGTCCCCAATGTCCACATGGTGTCCCATCACCCCAGTGTCCCCAGTGTCCCCATGGGGTCCCATCACCCCATTCACCCCAATGTCCCCATGGTGTCCCATTGACCCCAATGTCCCCATTGACTCATATGGCCCTATTGACCCCAATGTCCCCACAGTGTCCCCATTGACCCCAATGTCCCCCATGTCCCCATGGTGTCCCATCACCCCATTGACCCCAATGTCCCCAATGTCCCCATGGTGTCCCCATGGTGTCCCATCACCCCAGTGACCCCAATGTCCCCATTGACTCCTATGGCCCCATTGACCCCAATGTCCCCATGGTGTCCCCATGGTGTCCCATTGACCCCAATGTCCCCATTGACTCCTATGGCCCCATTGACCCCAATGTCCCCATGGGGTCCCCAATGTCCCCAATATCCCCATTGACTCCAGTGTCCCCAATGTCCCCATGGTGTCCCATTGATCCCAATGGTCTCAATGTCCCCATTGATCCCAATGTCCCCATTGACCCCAATGTCCCCATTGACTTCGACATCCCCATGGTGTCCCATCACCCCAATGTCCCCATTGACCCCAATGTCCCCATGGGGTCCCCAATGTCCCCATTGACCCCAGTGCTCCCATTACCTCCCAGTGTCCCCATTGACCCCATTGACCCTGATGTCCCCACTGACCCCAATGTCCCCATTGGCTCCATTGACCCCAGCATCCCCATTGTCCCCATGGTGTCCCATCACCCCAATGTCCCC
>NW_024967400.1:0-711 GCF_019238085.1 Lagopus leucura
CCCCCCCCCCCCACCCAGGAGTATCCCAGAGATGCCCCCCGACCCCCCATACGTCCCAGCATCCTACAGAGCTCCGGAGCCTTGGGCAGAGCACAGCAGGCCCCCATCGCTGCCCCCCGTCCAACACAAACCCCTTTCAGACTATGGTGAGCCATGGGGTGGGGGGGGGTCCATGGGGTGGGGGGGTGGGGGGGGGCGCTGTGCATCCCGCAGGCAGCATCCCACCTCCCCTATAGGAGCGGAGCAGAGCAAGTGGATGGGCCCCAACGGTGAGACCATGTCGGACCCCGAACGTGACGTGGTGAGTAACCCACCCCCCCCCTTTGGCCCCCCCCCCCCACACGAGGTCCCCCCATCCCTGCCCCCCCCCCCCAAGCCCCCCATCACCCCCCTGTTCCTGCAGTTGGTCCTCAATCACGTGCTGGGAGATATGGACCTCTTTGTGGGGCGGCTGCGGGGCGGCGCTGGGAGCACCAAGACCCCAAAGAAGAAGAAGAAGAAGAAGAAGAAGAAGAAGAAAGGTGGGGGAGGGGGAGGCACTGCTCAGGGTGCAATGGGGGTCTGGGGGCCACCTCAGTGCCACTGCTTCTGTCTGCCCCCCCCCCAGATCTCCCCTCCAAGGCAGAGTTTGTGGACTTCTTCCAGAAGGTGAAATACGCCTTCAACCTCCTGGTACGTCTGGAGGTGGGGGGAGCACAGAGACCCCCCCCC
>NW_024967400.1:721-1432 GCF_019238085.1 Lagopus leucura
CCCCCCCCCCCCACCCAGGAGTATCCCAGAGATGCCCCCCGACCCCCCATACGTCCCAGCATCCTACAGAGCTCCGGAGCCTTGGGCAGAGCACAGCAGGCCCCCATCGCTGCCCCCCGTCCAACACAAACCCCTTTCAGACTATGGTGAGCCATGGGGTGGGGGGGGGTCCATGGGGTGGGGGGGTGGGGGGGGGCGCTGTGCATCCCGCAGGCAGCATCCCACCTCCCCTATAGGAGCGGAGCAGAGCAAGTGGATGGGCCCCAACGGTGAGACCATGTCGGACCCCGAACGTGACGTGGTGAGTAACCCACCCCCCCCCTTTGGCCCCCCCCCCCCACACGAGGTCCCCCCATCCCTGCCCCCCCCCCCCAAGCCCCCCATCACCCCCCTGTTCCTGCAGTTGGTCCTCAATCACGTGCTGGGAGATATGGACCTCTTTGTGGGGCGGCTGCGGGGCGGCGCTGGGAGCACCAAGACCCCAAAGAAGAAGAAGAAGAAGAAGAAGAAGAAGAAGAAAGGTGGGGGAGGGGGAGGCACTGCTCAGGGTGCAATGGGGGTCTGGGGGCCACCTCAGTGCCACTGCTTCTGTCTGCCCCCCCCCCAGATCTCCCCTCCAAGGCAGAGTTTGTGGACTTCTTCCAGAAGGTGAAATACGCCTTCAACCTCCTGGTACGTCTGGAGGTGGGGGGAGCACAGAGACCCCCCCCC
>NW_024967401.1:0-897 GCF_019238085.1 Lagopus leucura
GCCGCCTCGAGGTGCCGGTGCTGGAGGCCTGAGTGGATCATTGACAGAACGGAGCTTCCAGGCCAAGATGTGGAACAGGAGCCGAATTCCTGCGCCTTTTCCCCCCCTCGCCGCCCTGCCGCTCTCTGCCAGCAGCAGCACCGCGCACAGAGGTGCAGCATCTCGGCCCGACGGCCTCGAAGAGGCTCGTGAAGGACGCGGGGCAGCGCCGCGCCGCTCTCCCAGCACACGGAGGCGCAGAGCGCGGGCCAAGCAGCGCAGCGGCGGCCGCCTCCCTTCGCTCCTCCTCCTGCCCCGCTCCCCGCACAGCGCCGCTTCCTTTCCGTTCCCCCGGGGGCTCCATCCCTCTGTCCTCACAGATTTGCCACGCACGAGGATCCCAGCGCCGCGCTGGGCGCCGGCTTTTTCCCTTGGAACACGGAGATTTCAGCTCTACGAGGAACCGGAGCGCTGCGGACAGCACAGCGGGACGGACGGACGGATGGACGGACAGATGGATGGACATGGCTGCACAGAGCCGTGGCTCCACGCTGCCCCAAGGGCTGCGGCGGGGCTGGGCAGAAGGGGGCACGGATTTTGAAGGCCCTTCAACGGGCTCTGAACGTTCTCGCGTGGCACCGATCGCACGGCGCAGGACGGCAACGAGAGCGAGCGCGAGGCAGCCCGTGTTCCTGTGCCAGGAGGAAAAGAGCCGCTGAGATCCTGGGGCACCGGAGCCACGGGATTTCAGTGCTGCTGTGTAAAACCCTGCTGCAGAAAAGGGCGCCTGCTGCCACGACCCCATGGGATTCTGCAGTGAGCACCGAGCTGAGATGGGGCACAGCACAGAGATGGGGCACAGCACAGAGATGGGGCACAGAGCTGAGATGGGGCACAGAACGGAGATGGGGCACAGAA
>NW_024967401.1:997-2492 GCF_019238085.1 Lagopus leucura
GGCACAGAACAGAGATGGGGCACAGCACAGAGATGGGGCACAGCACAGAGATGGGGCACAGCACAGAGATGGGGCACAGAATGGAGATGGGGCACAGCACAGAGATGGGGCACAGCACAGAGATGGGGCACAGAATGGAGATGGGGCACAGAACAGAGATGGGGCACAGCACAGAGATGGGGCACAGCACATGAAAAGGGGAAAGTCTGGTGCTTGCTGATGCGTCCCTGCAGCCGCCTCTCGGGTCACCCCTGGAGCCCCTCGTGCTCTTTCCTGGCTCTCCTTCCTTTGCTTTTTTGTCCCCTGGTTCCCTAAATTTGTGCAGTTGGATAAAAATCAGGATTTGAAGGTTTTAAAGGTTAAAAAAAACCCTTTTTTTGGGTCCCTTTCCTCTGTGGGCAAAACCTGGAGGTGTTGAGCTGAGCACAGCAGCAAGGGCAGCACGAGGGGAAGGAAGGAGAGAGGCCAACACCGCTCACAAAGCCCACAGATCTGCACCAAACCCCACCCCTCCATTCCCAATCCCTCCATTCCCAATCCCTCCAATCCCAATCCCTCCAATCCCATTCCCTCCATTCCCAAACCCCACACACCAACCCCAACCCCTCCAGCAGCGCCAGCAGAGCCGTGCATCCCGGCGCCGCATCCCGGCAGCGCAGCGGTTAACAGACACATGCTGCATAATTAGGAGCTGCATTAACGATTATGAATAGTAAACGGGTCGGGAGAAGCCTCGTCAGAGGGGACGCCGCCTCTCGGCCGTTTTTGGGGCCGCGGTAACGGCGGGACGGCGGCGCTGCTGTCAGCGCCTGCAAGGGTGCAGGGAGCCGCAATCCTGCGCGCGGCATCCATCAAAGCGGGCCGGAGATTTTGACAAACATTAAACACAGTCAGGAGGCAATTATGTATGCATGATTTAATCTGCAACTAATTAATATGCAGATTTATTCACATGTTAGTTACTAAATTAAAAATGCAAAAGAAGCCCTTATGGTGATCCTCAAAAAATTTTTTTTTTTTTTTTTTTTTTGCACAAACGGAACGTTTAAAATACAGGGAAAAATTGTAATAAAAAAAAAAAGGGGGAGTTTTTTTTTGGGAAACCTGCGGCACGATTTGAATCTGAGGGACCTGTTGAGCAGAGCCGCATCAGAAAGGGCCACAGAGCAACAGGGAGCGAGGGCCAGGGCTGCAGACGGGGCAGCACTGCACCAAGCAGAGCCGCCAGCGTGATGAGATGGGCGCTAATTGCAGAGCAGCCCTGCTGCACAGGATCACAGCACAGCGCCGGGCACAGCGGCACAGCTACAGGGATGGGGAGAGGAACAGAGAGATGGGGAGAGGAACAGGGAAATGGGCACAGCAACAGGGATGGGGAGAGGAACAGGGATGGGGAGAGGAATGGGAATGGGGAGAGGAACAGGGATGGGGAGAGGAACAGGGATGGGGAGAGGAATGGGAATGGGGAGAGGAACAGGGATGGGGAGAGGAACAG
>NW_024967402.1:0-2958 GCF_019238085.1 Lagopus leucura
GTCCCAATGTCCCCATGGTTTTGGGGCAGTCCCAATGTCCCCTAAGATTGGGGCAGTTACAATTTCCCCGTGGGTTTGGGGCAGTCCCAGTATCCCCTGGGGTTGTGGCAGTCCCAATGTCCCCTATGGATTTGGGGCAGTCCCAGTGTCCCCATGGGTTTGAGGCAGTCCCAATATCCCCTGGGTTTGAGGCAGTCCCAGTGTCCCCATATGTTTGGGGCAGACCCAATGTCCACATGGGTTTGGGGCAGTCCCAATGTCCCCTGAGTATGGGGCAGTCCCAATGTCCCCATGCGTTTGGGGCAGTCCCAGTGTTTCCGTGGGTTTGGGTCTGTCCCAATGTCCCCATGGGTTTGGGGCAGTCCCAATGTCCCATGGTTTTGGGGCAGTCCCAATGTCCCCATGGGTTTGGGGCAGTCCCAATGTTCCCTGGGTATGGGGCAGTCCCAGTGTCCCCATGGGTAAGGGACAGTCCCAATGTTACCTGTGGATTTGGGGCATTCCCTCTGTCGCCGTGGGTTTGGGGTAGTCCCATTGTCCCATGGGTTTTGGCAGTCCCACTGTCCCCATGGGTTTGGGGCAGTCCCAATGTCCCCTGGGTTTGGGGCAGTCCCAGTGTCCCCATGTGTTTGGGGCAGTCCCGATGTCCCCATGGGTTTGGGGCAATCCCAGTGTCCCCATGGGTTTGGGCCAGTCTTAATGTCCCCCTGGGTTTGGGGCAGTCCCAGTGTCCCCATGGGTTTGGGGCTGTCCCAATGTCCCCGTGGGTTTGGGGCAGTCCCAATGTCCCCATGGTTTTCGGGCAGTCCCAATGTCCCCTGTGTTTGGGGCTGTCCCAATGTGCACATAGGTTTTGGGCAGTCCCAATGTTCCCCTGGGTTTGGGCAGTCCCAGTGTCCCATGGGTTTGGGGCAGTCCCAATGTCCCCCTGGGTTTGGGCAGTCCCAATGTCCCCATGGGTTTGGGGCAGTCCCATTGTCCCCATGGGCAGAAGGCAGTCCCAATATCCCCATGGCATTTGGGCAGTCCCAACGTCCCCTGGGTTTGGGGCAGTCCCAATGTCCCCATGCGTTTGGGGCAGTCCCAGTGTCCCCATGGGTTTGGGACTGTCCCAATGTCCTCTGTGGATTTGGGGCATTCCCTGTGTCCCCTGGGTTATGGGCTGCCACAGTGTCGCCATGGCTTTGGGGCAGTCCCAGTGTCCCCTGTGTTTGGGGCAGTCCCAATTTCCCGTGGGTTTGGGGCAGTCCCAATGTCCACTGGGTTTGGGGCAGTCCCAATGTCCCCCTGGGTTTAGGGCAGTCCCAATGTCCCCTGTGGATATGCGGCATTCCCAGGGTCCCCTGGGTTTGGGGCAGTCCCAATGTCCCCCTGGGTTTGGGGCAGTCCCAATGTCCCCGTAGGTTTGGGGCAGTCCCAGTGTCCCCATGGGTTTGGGGCTGTCTCAATGACCCCTGTGTTTGGGGCAGTCCCAATGTTCCCATGGTTTTGGGGCAGACCCAATGTCCCATGGGTTTGGGGCAGTCCCAGTGTCTCCATGGGTTTGGGGCAGTCCCAGTGTCCCCATAGGTTTGGGGCAGTCCCAATGTCCCCTGGGTTTGGGGCAGTCCCAATTTCCCCCTGAGTTTGGGGCAGTCCCAATGTCCCCTGGGTTTGGAGCAGTCCCAGTGTCCCTTGTGGATTTGGGGCAGTCCCAGTGTCCCCATGTGTTTGGGGCGGTCCCAATGTCCCTGTGGTTTTGGAGCACTCCCAATGTCCCCATGGGTTTGGGGCAGTCCCAATGTCCCCTGGGTTTTGGGCAGTCTCAATGTCCCCTGGGTTTGGGGCAGTCCCAATGTCCCCTTGGGATTGGGGCATTCCGAGTGTCCCCATATGTTTGGGGCAGTCCCAATATCCCCATATGTTTGGGGCAGTCCCAATGTCCCCATGGGTTTGGGGCAGTCCCAATTTCCCCCTGGGTTTGGGGCAGTCCCAATGTCCCCATGTGTTTGGGGCAGTCCCAATATCCCCTGAGTTTGGGGCAGTCCCAATGTCCCCAAGTGATTGGGGCAGTCACAATAACCCCTGAGTTTGGGGCAGTCCCAGTGCCCCATGTGTTTGGGGCAGTCCCAGCGTCCCCTGGGTTTTGGGCAGTGCCAATGTCCCCATGGGTTTGGGGCAGTGCCAATGTCCCCTGGGTTTGGGGCTGTCCCAATGTCCCCGTGGGTTTGGAGCAGTCCCAATGTCCCCATGGGTTTGGGGCAGTCCCAATGTCCCCATGGCTTTGGGGCAGTCCCAATGTCGCCTGGGTTTGGGGCAGTCCCAATGTCCCCATGGGTTTGGGGCAGTCCCAAAGTCCCCGTGGGTTTGGGGCAGTCCCAATGTCCCCATGCGTTTCGGGCAGTCCCAATGTCCTTTGGGTTTGGGGCAGTCCCAATGTCCCCAGAGGTTTGGGGTTGTCCCAATGTCCCATGGGTTTGGGGCAGTCCCAATGTCCCCCTGGGTTTGGGGCAGTCCCAATGTCTCCATGGGTTTTGGGTAGTCCCAATGTCCCCATGGGTTTGGGGCTGTCCCAATGTCCATGGGTTTGGGGCAGTCCCAATGTCCCCTGTGTTTGGGGCAGTCCCAATGTCCCCAGGGTTTGGGGTAGTCCCTGTGTCCCCATGGGTTTGGGGCAGTCCCAATGTCCCCATGGGTTTGCGGCAGTCCCAATGTCCCTGTGGGTTTGGGGAAGTCCCAGTGTCCCCCTGGGTTTGAGGCAGTCCCAATGTCCCTGTGGGTTTTCGGCAGTCGCAATGTTGCCGTGGGTTTGGGGCAGTCCCCCTGTCCCACGAATTTGGGGCAGTCCCAATGTCCCCCTGGGTTTGGGGCAGTTCCAATGTCCCCATGGGTTTTGGGCAGTCCCAATGTCCCCATGTGTTTGGGGCAGTCACAATGTCCCCATGGGTTTGGGGCAGTCCCAATGTCCCCATAGCTTTG
>NW_024967402.1:2968-3499 GCF_019238085.1 Lagopus leucura
CAATGTCCCCATGGGTTTGGGGCAGTCCCAATGTCCCCATAGCTTTGTGGCAATCCCAATGTCCCCATGGGTTTGGGGCAGTCCCAATGTCTACTGTGGATTTGGGGCAGTCCCAGTGTCCCCTGGGTTTGGGGCAGTCCCAATGTCCCCATAGCTTTGGGGCAATCCCAATGTCCCCATGGGTTTTGGGCAGTCCCAATGTCCCCTGGGTTTGGGGCTGTCCCAGTGTCCCCATGGGTTTGGGGTAGTCCCAATGTCCCTGTGGGTGTGGGGCAGTCCCAATGTCCCCCTGGGTCTGGGGCTGTCCCAATGTCCCCTGTGCATTTGGGGTAGTCCCAGTGTCCCCTGGGTTTGGGGCTGTCCCAGTGTCCCCATGGGTTTGGGGCTGTCCCAATGTCCCCATGGGTTTGGGGCTGTCCCAATGTCCCCTGGATTTGGGGCAGTCCCAATGTCCCCTGGTTTTGGGGCTGTCCCAATGTCCCAGTGGGTTTGGGGCAGTCCCAGTGTCCTCATATGTTTGGGGCAGTCCCA
>NW_024967403.1:0-3090 GCF_019238085.1 Lagopus leucura
TGCTCGTGCCGTGGATTTGTGTTGACTGTGTTGTATTCTCATCTTCAGCTAAATCCAGATAGGGATTCTGAATCGGGATCTTAATGATTATTAATTGAAACAGCATTGCCTAGATAAGTTGGCAAAAAGTAGCTACGTTATGAAAAATAGTTAATATAACTTCATTTATATTATTTGTAGGAAGAAAATCAGAAGAGGAAGGGTTGGAAGACAATGGGCTGGAAGAAAACTCCAGAGATGGGCAGGTAGGTGAAAGCATGATTGCAGTTTCCAAGTACGTGTGTCATTAAAATGACAGTAAACACACATCTGCCCTTTTCCTTTATTTAGGAGGATATTGAAGCAAGCCTGGATACCTTACAAGACATTGACATGATGGATATTAGTGTGTTAGATGAGGCTGAAATAGACAACAGCAGTGCTGTGGACTGTGGGGAAGACTATAGTCCTGATAACATTCTGGATTCACTGTCTGATAATAAAGACAATGTTGATGCTGAAATGAAAGAACTCCCAGATCAGCTAACAGAAAATGAGGTAAGTAGAGGTCCTTGCAAATGTAACAAGTGTTTGGGAGGCTTTTCTTTGGTGTAATGCAATATAGGATGTGTGTAGAACATGGATTCTGGTTCACATTAGCAGCTCTTGTGTCCTACCAGAGGTATAAAGGCTGACAGCAGAACATTTACCACCTGCTTTGCTGTGCAGTGACATCTCTGGGCTGAAAGCAGTTGTTGGTTTCGCTGTTCCCTGTTGCCATTGATGCTTGCTAGAGTGTGTGTGCATTAATGGATGCATGCACACAGATGTGCACCCACCCATCTAAATAACTGCATATGCGAAGGAAGAAATTCATTTTCAACTTATAATTTAGAACTCTTTTCTGCAGAAATGATGTTGTGAAGAAATTATGTTGTGTAGGTTATTAAAATCCTTATGGATCGGGGATTGCCCTTGCCTGGCAGTGCCAAACTTTTGATGTAGCTTAGAGAGCAAGTTGGGATATCTCCTATACAGACTGCAGCTGCTGAATGGACGCAGTGGTTGTGTGCTATGGTTACTGCCCACACAAAAAGCACTCTTTCCTTGTGTATTTGCTTTAGGCTTCTCATGTCTGTCTCAGCTTTTTGCCATGTGAGAAACAAGGTGATTGCAGAAACACCCATTAACCTGAAAGGCCAGTTGGCTTTCTTTCAATTGGAGCTGTTGAGAATCATAACCAGCGAGGTTTTGGTTGAGGCTTCAATCCAATAGAGCTCCAGCAGCTCTTAGGTACGGAGATGTGGGGGGCGTTTTGTCATTGGCAAAGTGGAGACTTAAATCAACTTCACTTCTAACGCCTTGAAGGTAGAAGGCAAAGAAATAAAGAAATGAAAACAAAAAAAAGGTGGGAAAATGGAGAATTTCTAAATCAAAGCATCTTTAAAGCATACTTTAATCTCAGTGATGAAAGGTTACTGGAAAGAGTGCTCTCCTTCTCATATTTAATGCTGAAGAACATTTCTCTCTTGCTCTTCTTGGGTTGTGCTCAGAAGCAGTAATATTGGAAAATGCTGCTGATGTTGGTGCTCAGGATGTGGTGCTGTTGCTCTGGGCTGTGCACTCCTTGCTGTGTAGGAGTACTCTAATTGCTTTTTTACTCTTCTAGGAAGATTATGATGAAATTGAAAACAATGTAGATTCCTCTTCTGATTTAATTGAAATGAAGGTAAATTGAAAACGTAACTCGCAGATATTTTTTAAATGCTGTTCACTGTGTTCGTACCATTGGCCATAGTGTGAGCTGTGACAGAACCACAGGCTGAGTGCTCTCATACAATCCACTCTGTCAAGTGAGGATGCCCCGAGTTGTTTCCTTGTTGTTTTCTTCTCTCCCCGCTTGGCCAAATTCAGGAGACTTCCTCCCCTTTTGCTCTGGCACTGCGAGGGAAACAGGCCTTCAGAAAGGCAGAGCGAAAGCACTGTGATGGCTGTTCTTACTTAGGAAAAAAGATATTTGCTTGAAAAGTTTCACAGCTGATTTATTTTCCTTTCCCCTGCTGATGGTACCCAGCAGCAGCCAGGTTTCGTTATCACTCTGTGGTACCCAGAGGAACCTTTTTGCCCCCTTTTCTCTAATATTCCCAGTTACGAGGCGAATAGGGGCTGAAATTTGGGCTTTAATTAGTCAAAAAAAGTTACGTAGATTATTAATTTCCAATGGATGGTGAAAAGCAGTGCTAAGAGCAGCAGGTGCATTGGCAGACGCTTACATCTCACGGGTGGGGGGGGGAGGGTTGCAGTGATGCTGTGTAACAAAGTACACTGCATAAAATCCTTATTCTGTGTTTATTTCCCAAACAGAAAATGGAGAAACTACACTTGGAGCCAGGTACTGTTAAAGAAAAGCATATTCCTGTCTTTTCAACTAATGCTTTTTAAACCATTAACTGTTTAAAACAAACAAACAAACATAGAGTTTGCGTTATTCTTATGATGGACAACCCAGATCGTGCAGGGTCATAGAGATTGGAAACCCAATCATATCCCCAGATCTGTCAAGTGATGCTTGTCATCTCTGAAATATTTTCAGTGATATGAAATGGTTTAAAAACCTGTTAAGCTACATAGATGGATGTAGAGAAGGTAATGACAGTTTAAGAGCTAAGCAATCTGCCTCTAAACAGATCTTGTGATATCGCACACACCTTAACTCCTTAGCGAGTAGGGAGCAGTGACAGCAGTAAAAAGACATTGTAGGGCATTAGAATGTAAAGCTTAGTTACTGGATACAGAAGAAAGAAGAGAGTTTCTTCATGGAAATTTCATACAGATACTTTTCACTTTGTGGACTGCAAACACACTCATGCACCATCAGAAGAAGCCCAGGTTTCATGTTGGACTGTCTGCTAAAAGAATGTCACAGAGATTTAAAAATTGAACCCTCAGTGCTTTGCTATGTTCAGTTAAGCGTCTCGGACTGTGGAAGCTAACTAGAGAAGAAACAGCTGAACGATTTCGTGAAGAATATCAAGGATGAGCCAGAAGGTTTTGTTAAATCTGTGGGGGATTTTTCTTCCCTGTTAACGTGTGAGGGCTGATGCAGTAGTG
>NW_024967404.1:0-5944 GCF_019238085.1 Lagopus leucura
CCATTTTCATCATATTACAGTGCACACATTAGCGGTGAGATGAAAATACAACCCTTACTCTTGTTTGAATTTGTTCAGTATTACTTTACTGTATTCTCCCTTCTTTATCACGTGCAGTTTGCTGTTTCTGAAGCACAGGAAGTTCTATATGATTGATTGAATTGATTGATTAAAGCTGTAGTGGGAGATGAGTGGGGTACTAAAGCAGCAGGAAATCTTCCCCCCTGCCCTTTGCTTGAGGTATTTCAAGTAATGCGTCCTCTTTTCTGAGAAATCTGACTGGCTTTCAGGCTGCAGAGAACGGGTTGCAGTCTGTTTGGCTGAGCGTCCCAGCTTGTGTTCATTAGGGTAAGGCTGGAACTCCACTGTTTCATTTTCAGCATGAAGATTTAAAAAACTGGGTTAAAGCATGGTTGTCCCATCTTTTGGCTAGCCTGAGCCACACTGAGCCAGTTGGAATTGCCACGGGCTGCATAGAAAATATACAATGAACGTAATGCATATAAGTAAAAAAACCTTCCACTGCTATGTATTTTTCATTAAAACATCAAAAATAGAGGGGAACAAAGGCATCAAACAAGAGGGATGTTTGACTGTGCTGTTGTGCAACTAATGCATCATGCAGGTGTAACGTACGTGTAACTGCATCTAAGGGAACATTCTTGCAAGGTTGAAGCATGGAATTCCATCCTTGAGATATATCAAGTTTTCTCTACACTTTTTCTTCTTTTATTACTGTCATTGTCACAGTAGTTCATAGTCTGTTTCAAAGTCTGTGCAAGCTGAATTATTTCCTTTTACTGCCGTGATCTTTGAGCAGTCTAGCTGTGCTGTAAAAAGCATGAATTAATCTGTTACCAGAGTTTTTTGATTTAGCTTACATTTTGCATCTACTTTTTAATATCCTTATTATAATATTACTTATAATATCCCGCTCTTAGAGGACAACTAGGGAAGGCTGTACACTTCTCTTGCTTTTTTCTCAAATTTACAAGGAAAGCACTGTAATAGCAGATATTCCTTGTGATATGTTGAGGTGTATTTACATCTGGTCATACATGTAACTGATTCTAAGGGAATATTCTGGAAATGCTGAAGCATGGAATTCCATCCTCTTGTATCAGAAAGAAGAAACCTTTGCCTTGTCATGCTGAGAGCAGAGAATGTCAGTCCCACAAAGCTGGGATGAGATCTATGGAACTAAACGACGTGGCCCGCTTCCTCAGTTGTAGTGGCACTCAGGAGACAAGGGTTTGTTTATTGATTTATTGGTTGTGCTTCTGGTTTCCTGGAAGGATGCAGGCAAATCCTTTCACTTCCTCGGACCTCAGTTCCACTGCCTGTAGAATAATTATGCTGATCTTGTTCGTCAGCGGTCCTGAAATCTTCTCTTGATGATTTCTGGATTGCTAAATTGCAAATTTCAGGCTTTTTCTCTTTCTTTCTTATTGTATACAGGAATCCTAATGGGGAAGGCCTGGCTGAATGGCCATTGCCTAATCTAAATGAAGAATGCTTGGAGATAAATCTAAGACAAAGGAAAGCCAGAAAGCTGAAGGAGAAGAAGGTAGACTTCTGGGAAAAGGTGATGTTTGAAAAGCCAACTAGGAAAAGAATGGGAAACAAGAAAGCTCATCTAGAGCTATAATTTACTGTCTAAACATGCATAATAGGCATAGTATTTAGGATCGCAAAAGGAATTATGTAAAATACTTTTGAGGACAAAATAACGTGTCCCTTCCTTTCACCTTTTCTTTGCAGTTCTCCTATTTACCCTTATTCGCTGTAATTATGGCAGTGGATCGATTTCCACTTTGTGACCCTTTGCTTTTCCCTCGGTTCCCTCTGTGTCCACAAGAGAAGCCTCCCCTATTAATACAGTTAACAGATCTGTCTGCTCCTCAGGCTTTTCTGCAGCTTTGCCATTGCTGAGGAAGAATCTGGCAGCAATGTTGTGTTAATCGAGTTCAATCAATAAAGAGGTGTTTTGCAAGTAAAACTGTCTTTCTCGTGTCAGAGATACGTGTGATGCCCCTGAGGTTTTGGTCTGATTCACACACAGAAATGTCCTCTGAACTTTTTAAGGACAGTTCTGTTGTGTGACTGAGTTTTATAACTGAGATAGCAGTACATTTCTGACGGTTGCAGTACCTCGTCTGGAGCAGTGGTGCAGTGCTGGACTTCAGATTGCTCATAGATCTTAGGAAAGGAGAGAAACAGTCTCCGCTGCCCTGAGCTTCTTTCTTTTTAATGAGCAACAACTGCCTCAGAAGGATCAGGCGTGGTAGCATTAGCTTTGTGCTTTCTGTGTTTTCCATGGTGCTTTATTTACACGGCGCTCTAGGCTGCGCTCTGTGCCGTCTCTCAGTCCCAGTGTCTCTTAGCACTGGGTCACAGGCCTTCATTACTGGCACTGGAGAGAGACTTCATTTACCGGAATTACTCCAGTGCCCATTTCAGCTTGGACTGCCAAGAACAAGCCTGGATCGCAGCATTTCAGCATTGCTTCTCATGTGTTACTCTGAGGCTGCTCCAGCTGTCCCAGCCGTCTTGCTGACCATTCTGCTACCTTCCAGCAGCATGGTGCAGCTATGTGGAAGGTATGGGCGCTACTCCTTTCTTTCCTTCCCTTGCCTGTCTTTAATCTCCCTTCTGTAGCTCTGCAGGAATGTAAGATTGTTCCCAGCTTCTCATATCCTACTGTTACTCTCCGGCCATCTCTTCTTTCTGAATTAAAAAAAAAAAAAACAAACACCTAAATAAGGAAGCGACCCCGCTTTAAATGCAGATTTCTGAACATTTCTACCCTATAGAGTTGAATCCAAATGTCTTTGTGGGCTCTCTTTTAGCTATGTGCCCATAAACATGAGGTTTGTCTCTATTTTTCAGCGATTGAAATCAAGACAGGTAGCAGTGCATTAGGGTGCGGGAGGCATTGTTCACTGATTGAACGTAAACTGCAAAATGCTCTCCATTAAAATGAAATGCCAGGCAGCATCCAAGAATTCCACTTCCCAGCTATGTAGCACTGTTTCCAGATTCCACTAGTTTAGTTTATGCCACTTAGAGTATGGGTCTCCACATTTGCAGAAGTCTAAGTCCAGTTGCTAGATCCTTCGGCCTGGTAGGCTTGGTAGCCAAGGTGGTAAAGATCTAGGTCCAATCTGTTTATTTTATTACATGAGTGAGATCAGCAGAGTGTACAGATAGCGTTTGCACAAGGAGTAATTTCAGCATGGCTGCTACCTTTGGCTTCAAGTTGGATATCATCTTCTTTATGGATGGGATGAAAATGGGGTAGGGGTTCAGACATTTTGCAGAATGTGCACATGAGCAGAAAAAAGAGAGTGCAGCAGAGAAAGGTGGAAGAGTAAAGCTTGAAAGGCAGAATAGTGAATGAAGGGGAACTGTGCCCAGTCACTGCCTGAGCATTCCAGTTTAGTTTCCCACGTTTGCCCACATGCATTGGGTGTGGAGTAAAGCATCTTTTCTGAATACACGAACAGAGCTTTAGCACAAGGGACTACTGTGTGCTTAAGACATTGTGTAGAACTACTCTAATACTGGATTTGGGGCACACAGAGCGGAAAAAAAAGTGAGTCACTAAAATAATCTACAGAAATGCTGTCTCTGACAACTGAGAATTATTTTCATGACATGTGATTACAAAACAGGCTTACAAGGGAAAGATCTATTGACACTGGCCAAAAAAAAAAGAGAAAAAAGGAGAAACAAGAGAAAAAAAAGAGCCAGGAAAAGAGTCAGAGCCTGGAAACAAAAATCAAACACAGCCACCTAGTTACAGAATGGCAATCTACTTCTATTCAGCATTTCTTACTGATAGATGCGAGTTCACGTGGAAGTAAAGCCTCCTGATGTTTCCGTGGGATTAAAAGCGTTCCTACCACTCAAATTGTTGCATACGGCTCCTGTACTGCAGTTGTGGAGAAAACCTCTCTTAGCTGTTGCAAAACTCGTGTATGGTGAGATACCAGCCAAACATTTCTGAATGCACAGGACTGAGTGGCGGGTGGAGTGCTGACCCTGCAGGAAAAGCTAGGATCTTTCCTGTACTGCTTTTGTCAAGAAGTGTGCATGAGTAGGAGAGTTTTCCGGGTCTGTTCTCTGTGTAGTGAAAGTAAGTGCTGACTTAATTGTTAAAGACGGCAATGGTAACGGTTCTGCAGCAGCAAGAATCTGCTGGTGTTCTGAGGACTGCTTCCAGTGCTTCTTTAAGCAAATCCCTGCTGCGTGAAGTGCTGTGAAGAGCAGTTATAAAGAGCCCTGGGCAGCTGGTGTGAGACTTGTGGGGCCGTTCTGCACAGCCCAAGGTTCCCCTATTCCCATGTACAGATAAGCTGCATTACGCTCCCCTTGGAGCAGTGCCATGCTGTCATGACAGTTGTTCAAGGCTGGTCCCGGCCGATTCGGTTCACAGCTTGAGCACTGCTTTCCTTATCCCTGTTTGCATTGCGCAACAGCTTTACTGGCAGAGTATAAAGGCAGCGCACAGAGTCGATCAGGGTGTGAGTAGGCTGCAGAGTGGCAACTGAGAAGAACATGCTGCTGTCCGTGATCCTCACCGCCGGGCTCACAGCACTCGTAGCTACTGGTAAGCTTCCAAAATGTTTTTCACTGTTGCCTGCTGCGAGGAGTTAGAGTGCGTGTGCAGTTTGCTTACCCGTGGGAGTCCCAGCTCAAAGGAGGCCTGAAGTCCCAACCCTGCTGCACAGAGCTGAGGTCTGAACAGCAAAGAGCTCTTTGTTTCTTTCTCTGGTCTGCTTTCAGGCATTTTCCCCCTTTTTTTTTTCTTTGGTCTCATTTTTTTCTCACGTGCAGCTAGCAAAACTAAATTCCTATTGCAATATTTTATAATAATATTTATTGGAGTCAGAGATTCCAGTATACCACGTTTGTTGTTTGACTCTGATAAATTTCACTCTGAGATTAAAGTAAATCTTACCTGAATGTTTGTGCCATTTGTGCATGCGTGCCAGACTGTTTTCAGGTATGGTAGAAGGTGTTTTCTGTTTGTCTGTAGGGTCTATCGAGATTCCCAAGTGTGTTTTGTGCACTCACAGATCCTTTCCTAAATCAGGAAATGCCTTTTCTTTATGAGGGCAATCCGGTGGACTTTTAAGTAACAACAATCCTCAGCCGGTTAGTGATGCGTGTGGAGAGTAAGCACGTTACATGCTGCAGGCACGGTGTAGCTGAGGGAGATCATAGCTGGGAACACTATCAGAATGGAGGCTGAACTTCAGTCAGCTCACAGAATCACAGAATCACAGAATCACCCGGGTTGGAAGGGACCTCAAGGATCATGTAGTTCCAACCCCCCTGCCTAGCAGGGCCACCAAACATACACATTCAGATCAGGTTGCCCAGGACCCCGTCCAACCTGGCCTTAAACACATCCAAGGACAGGGCATCCACAACCTCCCTGGGCAGCCCGTTCCAGGGCCTAACCTCTCTCCTAGTAAAGAACTTCCCCCTAACATCCAACCTAAATCTTCCCTCCTTCAACTTGGATCCATTTCCCCTAGTCCTGCTCTAGCGATTAGCGTTTGTTGAAGGCTTGTGTTTGAAAAGGAGTTATTGAAACCAAGAGCAGGTGTGCATTCAGGTAGGCAAAGCTCTTAGAAAGCTGTCAGTTGCTCACTAGGAGACCAATCCGTGATGTGATGTTGTGCACGCCCCCCCCAGGGCAAAAAGCAGAGCAGCCAGAAGTGGTGACCAAATACGGCACTGCCCGAGGATACCAAATCAAAGTTGATGCGGCTGAGAGGAGCGTAAATGTCTTTCTGGGACTTCCTTTTGCTAAGCCTCCTGTTGGACCACTGAGGTTTTCTGAGCCCCAGCCTCCTGAGCCATGGCAAGGTGTCAGAGATGCCACTTCCTACCCACCAATGTAAGTAAAGCAGGAAGAAAAGCTTTTATGTTC
>NW_024967405.1:0-4432 GCF_019238085.1 Lagopus leucura
CAGCAACCCGGTGAGCAGGGCTGTGCAGGGGAGGCCAGCACAGGGCAGCAGGGCAGGAGGCTGCTCCTTTCATTCCTTCCCTCTGCCTTGCAGATGGACAGCCCCCCCAAAAAATGGCACCAGATGACCCAAAGTGCTGCAGCTCAGCCCTCCAAACTGCTGTCCTATAAAAAAGATAAGTCTGCTCCCAATCTGGAGCCTGCTGTGCTCCAACAGGACTATGGAAGCTCCCCAAAATCCCCCTGCCCTCACCCCAGCATTTGGTGCTGCTTTGCTGAGTCCTGACCTCGCTCCAGGTGCTGGCACCGCACCTGCTGATTGCAGTGGCCCTTTCTTCACAGCCCCGGGGACACAGGCAGCCCCATGGCATGGAAATGGCTGGCAGAGCAGCAACCCGGTGAGCAGGGCAGTGCAGGGGAGGGCAGCACAGGGCAGCAGGGCAGGAGGCTGCTCCTTTCATCCTTCCTCCCCTTCTGACTTGCAGATGGACAGCCCCGTCAGGACTTTCAGTGCTGCACCCATCAGCGCCTCCAGGAACCACGTGGATTGTGTGAAACAGAACTCTGAAGATGAGGACGGAAGAAGAGGCCGAAAGGGATGGATGGGCCCAACTCAGAAATACCACAGGCACCACGTCCAGAACAGAAGGAAGCACCGTAACCGAGCACTGCTGAGGCCGGCATGGAAGTTTAGGAGCCACGAAGACTGTCAGCCTTCCTGGCTCGACCCCAGACGACCACCGAGAAGCTGGCACACAATTAAAGACTAATTGAACAATCTGCAGAATAAACTTTCTCATTCCTTACACCCGTGGTGCTTCTTCCATCTCATGGCATCCATACTGCTAACTTTGGGGACGTTTCCTTAGTTTCTCCATCTCCTGCTATTTATGCACCTGTGTATCATGGAATCACAGAACGGTTTGGGCTGGAAGGACCTTGCAGATCACCCAGTTCCAACCCCCTGCTGTAGGCTGGCACACCTCCCATAGCTGAGCAGAGGGCAGAATCACCTCCCTGCCCTGCTGCTCACTTCTCTCCACGCAGCCCAGGATACCGTTGGCCTTCTGGGCAGCCGGCGCACGTTGCCGGCTCACGCTGAGGTTTCCATCCACCGACAGCCCCAAATCCTTCTCCTCGGGGCTGCTCTCAAGCCATTCTCTGCCCGACCTCTGTCTGTGCTTGGGATTGCCCCCACCCAGCTGCAGGACCTCGCACTTGGCCATGTTGAACTCCACTCCATGTTGAGGTTGGCATGGGCCCGCCTCTCCATCCTGCCCAGGTCCTCCGCATGGCATCCCTTCCTTCTGGACTCTCATTTCTCCATGCTTCAATGGCAGAGCATTCCACGATGACAGAGAGCTTTGAAGTCCTTCTCTCCTTTCTAGCCAACTTCTAGACTTCTCCCTCCACGTTTCCATTCTCAGAAATTCACCTAAAAGCCTTTGCAAGAAAACAATACTACAAGCTGGACAATGGCAGCTGCATGTTGCCCGGTCACAGGGACCACAAACACAGCAAAAGAGAAACTCCCAGGGGAAACCCCTGGGTTCTCAGGTTCCCCTTGGCAAAGTCCTGCTCGGATTATCGAAGAATGAGGACCTACAGGGGACAGTGGTCCTATGGTGAAATCCCTCTCCCAATGGCTGATTGCCAGAGGAGTAATCTGTCCACATCCCCCTTGGAAGAAGAACTTCAGAAGATCCTAGGCCCAGTGAGTAACACAGTGATGCATTGAAAGAAACACTGGTCGCTCCACCGGAGAAGAGTCCCATTCCTGAAGATGCCTGGTATGCAGATGGGTCCAGCAAGGGCAACCCGAGCAAGTGAGAGCAATAGCATCCCATCCGTCCACCGAGACAATCTGGTTTGACGAGGGGGATGGTCAGAGCAGCCAGTGGGCAGAACTGCGAGCTGCATGCATGGTTATAACCAAGGAACCCGGTGACGGGATCCTGAACATCCAACAGATAGTTGGGCTGTGTACGGGGGCTCACTCTTTGCACTGCACAGTGGGAGACCCAGGAATGGGCAATCCACGCCCGACCAATCTGGGGCAGAGATGTGTGGTTAGACATGTATGGAATGTGCTTAAACACAGCACTGTACATGTCTACCACGTCTCTGGTCACCAACCCCTACAGGCACCGGGAAAGGACAAAGCCGACACGCTGGCCCGAGTTCGATGGATTGAGAATTCACCGTCTGAGAACGTCGCCCATTGGTTACATCAGAGAGCGACCAAGGGACTCATTTTACTGGCGCCATGACACAAGGCTGAGCCGAAGACAGCAACACTGAATGGCGCTTCCACCTGCCATCCCATCCAATGGGGGCAGGCCTCATTGAATGCTATAATGGTATTCTTAAGGCTGCCCTGAAGACAGACTCTCAGCCCCTGCAGGGGTGGACAAAGAGACTCTATGAAACCCAGTGGGATCTGAATGAAAGGCTAGAGAGAGCAGACCCTGAAAAAGCTGTAGACGACATGGGTCTCCCTGCTTAGGATCCAAATTATGGGCACCGATAATCGGGTAAGACCCCAAATAGGCAATGAAAATGGCTTTCTGCCCCCTGCCCCTGAGAATCTAGAACCAGGTACCCATGGAACAAAATGGCCTTGGAAGGTGCAGGTAGGAGCGAAGTGGCATGGCCTACTTGCACCTTGGGGGAGATTATTGGAGCTGGGAGGCTCGGTAGGCACTCCGGTAACCGGTACATGGCCTACGGATATTGTGGTCAACACTCCAGTCTTCGTTGCTAAGGGGACCCAAATCCTGACTCCTGGTCCCCTGAAACATCTGTACTACTCCCCCTGAGGCTTTGAGTCCCTCGGATCACAGGAAGGAGCAAAATGCCATTGAAGTGTTCCAGTGTTGCTGTGAGATCAAGCACAACACCTGGCGATGGCCCACGTGGGGCTGACGGAACACAAGATGGACCTGCACCAAACAGCTGCATGCCTCCAGCAACACCACCGAGCACCAGCCCACGAGAGAACATGAACTTCAACCACAAACCCATCATCAATGGTCTTAGACTGAGTCAACCTGCATCTCAACAGGCAATTGTATACATGTCACGGTGCGTTGGATCCCAGCGCTAGGGAAGGCCCAGCCTCCAGCTGACTCAGTCTTTGCTTCGTGCTGTGAAGGGGTGCAGTGCATGGGAACTGTTGAGTCACGGCCTGAAGCAGCGATTGAGCACCCGGGGCAAGGACCAGCTCAGCCCTGGAAGCACAGGTGAAGGCAATTCAGCTGTGCAAATGGAAGGGCTGCAGCCTGGCTGCACCTCTCCTAGACCCCATTTAGGGGCTGACTCCCACTAAGGAAGGATCTCTTTGTGGCGATCCTTTCTTAGTGGAGCTTTCCCCTGTGAACTTGGAATCTACTGATATGGCTGGGCAATCTTCTTGCCATCTTTTATAGCACCTTTCTATCCTACTGGTCCTTCTGTCTCTACACTTCTGGTGTAATGATATTGGTCATTATACAACATACTGATTGGTTGCACACTGGAAGGGCTCAGAAGAGTTCCTGGCAATAGCAGGTGCCTTTCCAGAGTCTCCCGGGTAGCACGAGATTGGAAGTGCTCCTTTCAAACATGGGAACCAAAGGCATTCAATGAGCACTCGGCCACGTGTGCTTGGACTCTGGGAAGGAAGGAGCGCCCCTCCCACTGCTGTGCTATGGGGCACTGCTCCTCCTGCCTCCCATCACCTCCTGTTGGCGTCCAGGTGGAGATGGGAGAAAGAGAATGGCTGTGAACTCCATGCTGACATGGCCAAAGCACCATCAGACATTCAGGGATGAACAACTGATCATTTATTAGATGGACAGTGGAAGGCAGCAGCCCCATGCCAGGCAGCACCAGCCCTGCTATGGCACGGCCACGTTGCCAGGGGCAGCCAGCAGCTCCAGGAAGCCCCTTGCAGCGGGCACAGCCATGTCACAAGAGCACAGCGCTGGGGGGGCTGTGTTCCAGAGCCTGCTTGGTGTCACAGCAGCCCGGAATGCTGAGCAGAAGGGCAGTGCCAGCCCGAGATCGCCGCCGAGCACCCGAGTGAGTGAGGGCTGTGGCGGGCAGGAGCAGCCCATGGGGATGGATGGAGCCGCTCCTCCTCTGCCTCACAGCCACACGCGGGGACAGGGACGCAGCAGGACGGCGAGACGCTCCTGTGCTCACCCACAGCGCAGATAAGTCGCTCCCAAACTGCAGCCCGCCTCGCTCCTGCGGGACCCTGGCAGCTCCCCATGGTTTCCCTTCCCCTGCCCCAATGTTTGGTGCTGCTGTGCTGAGTCCTAACCTCACTCCAGGGGCTGGCACCGGACCTGCTGATTGCAGTGGCCTTTCCACACAGCCCTGGGGACAGCAACCCGGTGAGCAGGGCTGTGCAGGGGAGGCCAGCACAGGGCAGCAGGGCAGGAGGCTGC
>NW_024967406.1:0-1403 GCF_019238085.1 Lagopus leucura
GATTATAGACCTAGCAGAGTAGAAGCCAACGCTGTGTGAACGACAATACAAGAGTGTCCTTTTCTGGAACTGCGCTCACAAATGGTCAGAATTCACTGTAGGATGCTTGTGATTGTTTTGTACTATTAAATTCTGTCCATGAGAGCTTGTTCTCCCTATTCTGTCAAAAATACTGTTAGTTAGGAATTCTTGATGGTACTGTGCTCTCAAGTATGCAAACCTTTTTTTCATATCAGAGGCACAATTTTTATATCAATGCATTGTAGCAAGCCAGATTTCCTTTCCTCCTTATGGAAAACCAGATGCTTTCAAACATCTTTCCAGTGTCTTGAATAAAGGCTCCGTTCTTAAAACCTGTATCCCCTCCGTTACGTGAAGGCTTGAGCGGGGTGGAAAAGACTTGGTTAGGGTTAGTTTTAGGTTTGGGGTAGTGAAAGCTTAGGTTAGGGTTAGTGTTAGAGTTTGGTGTTAGTGTTGAGTTATGCTTGGGGTTAGGGTTTGGGCTAGGGTAGGGTTAGGGTTTGGTTAAGTTTGAGGGTAAGGGTTAGGGTTAGGTTCAGTGCTAGGTTTACATTTAGGGTTAGGATACAGCTGGGGTTAGGATTAAGGTTAGGATTAGGGTTAGTGTTTGTTTTGGGTTAGGGACTGGGTCAGGGTTAGGGTTGATGTTCAGGTTGGGTTAATATTGGTGTGAGGGTTAGTATTTGCAAAAAGGTTTAGAGCAAGGTTCCAGGTTTGCATTAGAGTTAGGGTTAGGGTTAGAGTTTGGGGTTAATTTTGGGTAGTGTTAGGGTTAGGGATTGGGTTTGGTTGAGGGTTAAACTTATGGTAAGATTTAGGGTTAAGCTTAGGGTTAGGGTTTGGAATTAGGTTTAAGATTAATGTTGTGGCTAGGCTTAGAGTAAGGTTTAGAGTTAGGGTTAGGGTTATGTTTAGGGCAGGGTTTGGGTTAGGGTTTGGGTTAAAGTTAGGGTTGTGGGCTAGGGTGTAGTATCCTCTCTACAGATTCTATTGTGATACACGATTGAACCATTTGCTATTTCTCGTGTCATTAGTGATAGGACCAGGGGGAATGGTTTCAAGCTACGGCAGGGGAGATTCAGGCTGGACATGAGGAAGTATTACTTTTCAGAAAGGGTGGTCAGGCACTGGAATGGATGCCCAGGGAGGTGGTGGAATCACCGACCCTGGGGGTGTTCAAGGAAAGGCTGGATGTTGTGTTGAGGGACATGGTTTAGTGGGAGCTATTGGGAATAGGTGAACGGTTGGACTGGGTGATCTTTTAGGTCTTTTCCAACCTTAGTGATTCTATGATTCTATGATTCTATGATTTCACATTTAATCCTTAGGGGAACCGAGTAAATGGGAGTTTCACGTGTTCTCATGTTCAATACAGAACCAGC
>NW_024967407.1:0-3387 GCF_019238085.1 Lagopus leucura
GGTCAATCTGTGACCGCGGGTAGAGCTCGGTGAGCACGGCGGCCTCGAAGGTCTGTTTGAGGTGCAGCGCCATCTCGGCCGACTTCCGGTCCCCGTGCGGCCGCCGCTTCCGCTCTGCGGTGCTGAAGGTGGCCATGCTGTACTGGCAGTTCAGCACCGCCCGCTCGGACAGCGCCTTGCTGCGAGGACCGCGGGTCTGCGGGAGGGCAGCGGAAGTGAGGGAACCGGAACCGCAACCGGGGCTCGGGACCGGGACCAGAACCAGAACCAGAACGCCTTGGGACCAGGCCTCAGGATGAGAACCAGGCCTCAGGACCAGAACCACGGCTCAGAACCGGGCCTCAGCATCAGGGCTCGGGTCCAGGACCAAGACCAGAACCAGACCTTAGGACCCGGCCTGGAACCAGGCCTCAGGAGCAGGGCTCAGGTCCAGGACCAGGCCTCAGGACCGGGACCAGAACCGCACCTTGGGACCAGGACCAGGGGCAGGTCTCAAGACCAGAACTAGGCCTCAGAACCAGGCCTCGGGATCAGGGCCAGAACCAGGATGAGAACAGGGCCTCAGAACCAGAACCGGGCCTTGGGACCGGGACCAGAAGCAGAGCTCAGGATCAGAGCTGTAGACCAGGCCCAAGCCCAGAACCAGGCATCAGGACCAGGCCCAGAACCAGGCATCAGGACCGGGACCAGAACCAGGACCAGGCGTCAGGACCAGAACAACCAGAACCAGGCCTCAGGATTAGGCCTTGAGACCAGGCCTCAGGACCAGAACCAGACCGGGACCAGAATCAGAACCAGAGCTTTAGACTGGGACCAGAACCAGGCCCAAAATCAGACCTTGAGACCAGGACCACGATCAGAACCAGGCCTCAGGACACAGACCGGGATCAGAACCAGGCACCAGGATCAGGCCTCAGGACCAGATCTTGGCACCGGGACCAGAACCGGGCCTAAGGCTCAGAACCAGACCTCAGGACCAGAACCGGGCCGCAGAACCTGGCCCCAGAACCTGGCCCAGGACTCCATCTTGGGTCAGAGATCAGCACCAAGAACCACGCCTTCAGACCAGAACCAGGCCCAGGCCTCAGAACCAGGCCCAGAACCACACTTTGGGACCGGGACCAGGCACTGAGCCATATCCCAGAGCCAGAACCGGGCCCAGCACCGGAACCAGAGGATCTGCAGGGAGGGCAGGGTGGGGTAAAAGCAGGGTCTCAGAACCAGGCCAAGACCCAGAACTGGGCTCAGAACCGGGCTCAGAACCGGGCCTCAGGACCAGGGCCTGAATTGGGCCTTAAAACAGGACCAGGCTCAGAACTGGGTCCAGAACCAGGTCTCAGGACCAGGCACTGAGCCATGAACGCCCCAGCCCCAGAACCGGGCTCTGTACCGGAACCAGAGGATCCAAGCAGAGGGGGGACTTGAGGCAATGCCCGGGCCTTAGAACCAGGCCCAGAACCGGAACCAGAGAATCTGAGTTTGGGGGGTGGAGAGGAACTGGAATTTAAGCCATGACCAGAAGCAGAAGAAGAGCTCGGGAGCAGACACTGAGCTGTGCCCCACACCGGAACCACAGCATCTGGGGGGAGGGGATTGGGGCAACGTCTGGGAGCCAGAACCAGGGCCAGAATGGGGCCTGTAACCAGGACCCGGCCCAGAACAGGGCCACAGCATCAGGCCTCAGGACCAGGCACTGAACGGGGCCTAGGCTCAGGACCGGGCCACAGCACTGAGCACAGAACCGGGCCTCAGGACCGGGCCCAGAACCGGACCTTAAACCAGAACCGGACACCGAACCGCGCCCCGGCCCCAGACCCAGCACCGGAACCAGAGGATCCGGGAAAGAAGAGGGGAGCGGAGCGGAGAAGCGCCGGCGCGACGTCCGGGCCTCAGAACCGGGCCCAGCATCGTCGGGCCCAGAACCGCCCTCAGAACCGGGCCCGGAAGCTCCGTCCCTCCCCGCCCCCCGGCTCACCTCGTGCGGTCCGTACACCACGGCCAGCGCCTTGGTGTTGCCCTGTTCGATGTAGGCCGAGCCGTCCGCCTGCGCGAACACCCCCATCCGGGCCCGCACCTTCCGCAGCTCCGTAGCGCGGCGCCCGTCGGCGCGGTACCCCTCGTCCGACAGCAGCTCCAGCGCCGCCATCGCGCTCCCGGCGTGCCCCGCGCGGCGTACGACTTCCGACCTGTGGAGACTACGACTTCCGGCGTTCCCTGTGGGGACGACGACTGCTGGTGTCCCCCGCGCTGACTACGACTTCCGGCGTGCCCCGCGCGGATCCCGGCGCCGCCATCGCAATCCCGTCGTGCCCCGCGCGGATCTCGGCGCCTCACTACGATTCCCGGCTCGCCCCGCGCCGATCCCAGCGCCGCCATCGTGATCCCAGCGTGCCCCGCGCTCGGCCCCGCCCCCACGGCCACCGCCCCCCGCTGAGGCCCCGCCCACGGACGACTTTGGGGTCGGAGCGGGACGGGCGTGGAGGACGGAACCGGGCCGGGCCGAACCGCGCAGGCCGAACCGACTCGAACCGGGCCGGACTGAGCTGGGCTGCGCTGGACTGGACCAAACTCCATTGGGCTGAACCAGGCCGAGGTGGGCCGAGCCCACCGGGCCGAACCGAACCGGGCCGAACTGAACCGTGCTGAATCAAAGCAGGCTGAACCCGGCGCAGCCAAACAGAACCGAACCGAACTGAACCGGGTCGCACTGAACCAGGACAAATCGAACCGGGCCGAACCGAACCAGGACAGACCCCACCGGGCTGCACCGCTCCAAATTGGACCGAACCGCTCCAGTCCAGGCTGAACAGAACTGACCCAGGCAGAGCCAACCCAGTGCAGCAGAACCGACCCGCTCCAACCCAGCCTGAACTGAACCGAACCGAACCGACCCACACTGAACTGAATTGAACCAGGCCAACCCAGACCGAACAGAACCAACCCAGGCGGAACCAACCAAGGCCAAATCGAACCAACCCAGTCAGAACCGACCCACTCCAACCCAGGCAGAACCGAACCGACCCAAGGCAGAACCAACTTAGACTGAACCAACCCAGGCAGAACCGGACCAACCCAAGGCAGAGCCAACCCAGCCTGAACTGACCCAACCTGCTCCAACCCAGTCGGAACCGACCCACTCCAACCCAGCCTGAACCAACCAACCCAGTCGGAACCAACCCACTCCAACCCAGGCAGAACCAACCCAACCCATTCAGAACTGAACCGTACCCACGCCAGAACCAACTTAGACGGAACCAACCCAACCCAGGCAGAACCGAACTGACCCAAGGCAAAACCAAAACCCAGCCTGAACCAACCCAACCCATTCAGAACCGAACCAACCCAAGGCAGAACCCAAACCCAGCCTGAACCAACCCAACCCAGGCA
>NW_024967407.1:3397-3982 GCF_019238085.1 Lagopus leucura
ACCGACCCAAGGCAGAACCCAAACCCAGCCTGAACCAACCCAACCCACTCCAACCCAGTTGGAACCGACCCGCTCCAACCCAGCCTGAACCAACCCACCCCATTCAGAACCGAACCGACCCACGGCAGAACCCAAACCCAGCCTGAAGCGACCCAACCTGCTCCAACCCAGCCTGAACCAACCCGACCTGCTCCACCCCATTCGGAACCAACCCACTCCAACCCAGTTGGAACCGACCCGCTCCAGCCCAGCCTGAACCAACCCACCCCATTCAGAACCGAACCGACCCACGGCAGAACCCAAACCCAGCCTGAAGTGACGCGACCCGCTCTGCCCCACTCGGAACCGACGCGCTCCATCCCGCTCTCAGCTCCGGCCATGTCGGCCCCACGCGGCTTCCAGTTCGCCATTGACCGCGGCGGGACGTTCACCGACGTCTTCGCTCGTTGCCCCGACGGCAGCGTCAGGGTCCTCAAACTGCTCTCCGAGGACCCCAAGTACGACGACGCGCCCACCGAGGGCATCCGGAGGGTGCTGAGAGAGGTGGGGGCCGAAACCCCCTCCCCAAAAACACCCCCGGTTCTG
>NW_024967407.1:4082-4350 GCF_019238085.1 Lagopus leucura
CCATGGGACCCCTTATGGGACCCCCTATGCACCCACTGAGGGCATCCGGAGGGTGCTGCGTGAGGTGGGGCCCGAAACCCCCTCCCCAAAAACACCCCCGGTTCCGTGGGACCCCCATGGGACCCCCATGGGACCCCCAACACGCCATGGAGCCCTTATAGGAACACCAGGAATGTCCTCTATGAGACCCCCCCCCCCAAAAGACCCCCTAGGGGACCCCCCAGCAGCCCATGGAGCCCCCTATAGGAGCACCAGCAGTGTCCCCTAT
>NW_024967408.1:0-129 GCF_019238085.1 Lagopus leucura
CCATTTTGGGGCCATTTTTCACCATTTTGGGGCCATTTTTCACCATTTTGGGGCCATTTTCCACCATTTTGGGGCCATTTTTCACCATTTTGGGGCCATTTTTCACCATTTTGGCGCCATTTTGGGGCC
>NW_024967408.1:139-2607 GCF_019238085.1 Lagopus leucura
TTTGGGGCCATTTTTCACCATTTTGGCGCCATTTTGGGGCCATTTTTGACTATTTTGGGGCCATTTTTCACCATTTTGGGGCAATTTTTCACCATTTTGGCGCCATTTTCCACCATTTTGGGGCCATTTTTCACCATTTGGGACCATTTTGGGGCCATTTTTCACCATTTTGGGGCCTTTTTGACCATTTTTGACCATTTAAGGCCATCTTTGACCATTCTGGGGCCATTTTGGAGCCATTTTTGACCATTTTGGGGACATTTTTGACCATTTTTGGGTCAGTTTTGACCATTCTGGTGCCATTTTGGGGCCATTTTTTACCATTCTGGGGCCATTTTCAACCATTCTGGCACCATTTTGAGGCCACTTTCAGCCATTCTGGGGCCATTTTGGGGCAAATGAAGGCGATTTTGGGGCAGCTGGGTACCTTGGTGTGGCCGTGCTTGCTGGTCTTGGAGGTGGACACCTCAACCATCTCACAGGAGCCATTTTGGGGCCATTTTTAGCCATTCTGGCACCATTTTGGAGCCATTTTTAACCATTCTGGCACCATTTTGGGGCCATTTTCAGCCATTCTGGGGCCATTTTGGGGCAAATAAAGCCAATTTTGGGACAGTTGGGTACCTTGGTGTGGCCATGCTCACCAGTCTTGGAGGTGGACACCCCAACCATCTTACAGGAGCCATTTTGGGGCCATTTTTAGCCATCCTGGGGCCATTTTCAACCATTCTGGCACCATTTTGAAGCATTTTGATGCCATTTTGAGGCAAATAAAGCCCATATTGGAACAGTTGGATACCTTGGTGTGGCCGTGCTTGCCGGTCTTGGAGGTGGACACCTCAACCATCTCCCAGGTGCCATTTTGGGGCCATTTTTGACCATTCTGGGGCCATTTTCAACCATTCTGGCGCCATTTTGAGGCCACTTTCTGCCATTTTGGGGCCATTTTGGGGCAAATGAAGGCGATTTTGGGGCTCTTGGGTACCTTGGTGTGGCCGTGCTCACCAGTCTTGGAGGTGGACACCTCAACCATCTCACAGGAGCCATTTTGGGGCCATTTTTAACCATTCTGGCACCATTTTGGAGCCATTTTTAACCATTCTGGCACCATTTTGGGGCCATTTTCAGCCATTCTGGGGCCATTTTGGGGCAAATAAAGCCAATTTTGGGACAGTTGGGTACCTTGGTGTGGCCGTGCTTGCCGGTCTTGGAGGTGGACACCCCAACCATCTTACAGGAGCCATTTTGGGGCCATTTTTAGCCATCCTGGGGCCATTTTCAACCATTCTGGCACCATTTTGAGGCCACTTTCTGCCATTTTGGGGCAAATGAAGGTGATTTTGAGGCTGTTGGGTACCTTGGTGTGGCCATGCACGCCAGTCGTGGAGGTGGACACCTCAACCATCTTACAGGAGCCATTTTGGGGCCATTTTCAACCATTCTGGTGCCATTTTGGGTCCATTTTTGACCATCCTGGGGCCATTTTCAACCATTCTGGTGCCATTTTGAGGCCACTTTCTGCCATTTTGTGGCCATTTGGGGGCAAACGAAGGTGATTTTGGGACAGTTGGGTACCTTGGCATGGCCTGGCTTGCCAATGTTGGAGATGGCCACCTCAACCACCTTACAGGAGCCATTTTGGGGCCATTTTGGAGACATTTTGAAGCATTTTAGGTCCAATTTGGGGCAAATAAAGCCCATATTGGGACAGTAGGGTACCTTAGCGTGGCCGTGCTTGCCGGTCTTGGAGGTGGACACCTCAACCATCTCATAGGAGCCATTTTGGGGCCATTTTTAGCCATTCTGGCGCCATTTTGGGGCCATTTTTGACCATTCTGGGGCCATTTTCAACCATTCCGGTGCCATTTTTGAGCCATTTTTAGTCATTCTGGGGCCATTTTGGGGCAAATGAAGGGGATTTTGGGGCTGCTGGGTACCTTGGCGTGGCCGTGCTTGCCGGTCTTGGAGGTGGACATCTCGACGATCTTGCAGGGGCGGCCCTTGAGCACCACGAAGCCGTTCTTACGCAGAGCTGAGCACTGCATGGGGAACGTGGCCGAGGCGCCCGCGTCGCCGGTCTCAAAGTCCAGGTCGTCCGCCATGCTGCCGAGCGCCGCTGTTGGCGGGAGGAGGGGGTCAGAGGGACCCAGATATGGGGGGAGAGGGGGAACAAGAAGGGCTACGGGGAGATCTATGGGGCGAGGAATGGGGGGAGACAAGGGGGGACCTCAGTCTCCATAGGGGAACCCAGTGGGGGACCCTCATGGGGACCCCAACCCCAACAGGGAACCCCAACCCCAATGGAGGACCCCAAAAGGGGGGAGAGGGGGAACAGAAGGGTCTACGGGGAGATTTATGGGGTGAGGAATGGGGGGAGCCAATGAGGACCACAGAGTCAAGTGGGGAAGCCAATGGGGAACTCCAACCCCAATGGGGGACCCCAAAATGGGGGACAAGGGGAACGAGAG
>NW_024967408.1:2617-4514 GCF_019238085.1 Lagopus leucura
AACAGGAGGGTCTACAGGGAGATCTATGGGGTGAGGAATGGGGGGAGACAAGGGGGGGCCTCAGTCTCCATGGGGGAACCCAATGGGGGACCCCAACAGCAGGGTCAAGTGGGGAAGCCAATGGGGAACCCCAACCCCAATGGGGGACCCCAAAATGGGGGACAAGGAGAACAAGAGGGACTACAGGCAGATCTATGGGGGGAGGAATGGGGGAACCCAATGGGGAACCCTAATGGGGACCCCAACCCTAATAGGGAACCCCAACCCCAATGGGGAACCTCAGTCTCAATGGGGGACCCCAAAATGAGGAGGGTAACAGGAGGGTCTACGGGGAGATCTATGGGGTGAGGAATGGGGGGAGCCAAGGGGGGGCCTCAGTCTCTATGGGTGGACCCCAAATTGGGGACCCTAAAAGGGAACCTCAATGGGGGACCTCTATAAAGGACCCCAACCCCAATGGGGAACCTCAACCTTAATGGGGAACCCTAAAAGGGAGCCACAATGGGGACCCCAACCCCAATGGGGAACCTCAGTCTCTATGGGAACCCAATGGGGGACCCTAAAATGGAACCATTATAGGAATTCCTACAGGGGATGTGGGCCCCACCTCAATGCCCCCAAATTCCAGACCCCAAAAGCCCCATTTCCAACCCAAACCCCAAACGTCCCACCCCCAAACCCCGTTTATAACCCCAAACCGCCATCATTAACCCCAAAATCCCCCCTTTCTGACCCCAAACCCCATCATTAACCCCAAAATCCTCCTTTCCAACCCCAAACCCCCATCATTAACCCCCAAATCCCCATTATTAGTCCAAATTCCATTACTAGTCCCAAATCCCATTAATTACTGACCCCAACTCCCATTAATTATCAATCCCAATCTCCCACCATTAGTCCCAAACCCCATTAATTACTAACTCCAAATCCATTAGCCCCAAATCCCGCATTATTAACCACCAAACCCCCATTAACTATTAGCCCCAAACCGCCATTAACTATTAACACCAAAGCCCATTAATTATCAACGCTAATTTCAACCCCACCCCAACCCCCCCCCCGGAATCACATGGCTGCCCTCACTTCCGGTGGTGGTGATTCAGCGGCCGCCACCACTGCTGTGTAAATGGGGGGAACCCGCCCCCCTCTCCCCCCTACCCGGAACAGCGTCATGGTACGGCCCGGCTCAATGCTATCCTATGGGAGGACGCTACCATTGCACAGCGCAGGGGGGGAGGTTCAAGTTTGAACCCCCGTCCCGGAACGGTACAAACGGATCCCCATCACACACCCCAAAAACGAGCGATTTCACCCCAAAAATTAAAGAGGTTCCCCCCTCAAAAATAAATGAGATTTAACCCCAAAACTAATAGGAGTCCTGGCCCCCCCCCCCGCTCCCCCCGGAACAGCGTAATGGTACGGCCCGGCTCAATGCTATCCTATGGCACGACGCTACCATTGCACAGCGCAGGGGGGGGGTTCAAGTTTGAAGCCTCGTCCCAGAATGGTGCAAAGAGATTCCCACCCCCATCCCAAAAACGAGCGATTGCGCCCCAAAATTAAAGGATTCCCCTCCCCCCCCCCAAATAAATGAGATTTCACTCCAAAACCAAAGGGATTCCCCACCCCTCTCCGGAACAGCGTTATGGTACGGCCGGGCCCAATGCTATCCTATGGGAGGACGCTACCATTGCACAGCACGGGGGGGGGGGGAAGGTTAAAAAGAAACAAACCCCAAAAGGAAACGGATCCCCAAAAAACGAGCAATTTGACCCCAAAATTAACGGCATTCCGCCCCAAAAACCATGAGCAAATTCACTCCAAACTTAAAGGGATCCTTGCCATACCCCAAAAATGAGCCATTGCACCCCAAATTTAAAGGGATCCCCCCCCCCAA
>NW_024967408.1:4614-5878 GCF_019238085.1 Lagopus leucura
CCCCCCCCCCCAAAATGAGCCATTTGACCCCAGAATTACAATGAACGACTCCAAACCCGTGGATTTTTCCCCATATTTGTGGGGTCTCTGTAAAATTCGGGGGGGGGCACCAATTTTGGGGCTTTTTTGGAGGTTTTGGGGGGGTTCTGAAGTTTTGTGGGTTCCATCTCTTAAAGCGACAGCATCCTAAAAGCCGAGGATGCTCAAAGCAGAGCAGATGGACCCCAAAATCGCAAGTTTTTACCCCAAAATGAGGCGAATTGGTCCCAAAAGTGAGAGATGTGCCTCAAAAGTTGTGAATTTTGAGGGTTTTAGGCAAATTCGGGGGGGTTTCTGGAGGTTTAAGGGGGGTGAAGGCAGTGTGGGACGTCCCATAACGTCCCATAGGGCCAAAGCTGAGGGGATGGGCCTCAAAATCTCAGGAAATGGCCTCAAAATGGGGAGAATTTGCCTCAAATTGGGGAGAATTTGCCTCCAAATGGAAACATCCGCATCGAAACCTGAATAATTGGGGCAAATTTGCCTCAAATTTGGGGGATTTACCTCAAAATCCACAGAATTTGCACTGAAAGACAAAAAAAAACAATCGAGGGAGGCACCAAAATGAGGGAAATGACCCCAAAATGGGCAAAATGAACCCCAAAAGTGACAGAAATGACCCCAAACTGAAAGAAATTGAGAGAAATGGACGGAATTAACAGCAAAATGGGGGGGAATGAAACCCAAAAGTGACAGAAATGACCCCAAAGTGGGAAGAATGAACCCCAAAATGGGATGAATGAACCCAAAAGTGACAGAAATGGATAAAATGGGATGAATGAACCCCAAAAATGACAGAAGTGACCCCAAAATGGGCAGAAATTACCCCAAATATTCCCTTTCAAAATTCCCCCTTCTCAAGCCATGTGGGCCTGGCAAAGAGCAGGACCAGGACACTGAGCTTCAGAAGAGCAGACTTCAAGCTGCTCAATGGATTGCTGGCCAAGATCCCCTGGCGCGCTGCCCTCAAAGACAAGGATGTTGAGGAGAGCTGGCGGCTCTTCAAAGATGCCCTCCTGGAAGCACAAGAGGTCTCCATTCCTCTGAATAAGAAAGTGGGCAGGCGAGGTAGGAAACCGGCTTGGCTCAGCAAGGACTTGCTGAGAGAACTGAGGGCGAAGAAAGGGGTGCACAAGCTCTGGAAACAAGGCTGTGTCACCTGGGAAGAGTACAGGAATGCCGTCCGGACTTGCAGACGTGGGATCAGGGAAGCCAAGGCGCAGGC
>NW_024967409.1:0-250 GCF_019238085.1 Lagopus leucura
ATAGGGGTGGGCATAGGGATGGATATAGGGACAAGGTTATAGGGACAGGTATAGGGCTGGGGATATAGGGGTGGGCATAGGGATGGATATAGGGGCAGGGTTATAGGGACAGGGTTATAGGGACGGGTATAGGGGTGGGGGATATAGGGGTGGGCATAGGGAGGGGGTTATAGGGTTGGGTATAGGGCTAAGGGATGTAGGGCTGGGCATAGGGGTGGATATAGAGGTGGGGGTTTAGGGATGGGTATAG
>NW_024967409.1:350-973 GCF_019238085.1 Lagopus leucura
CATAGGGGTGGATATAGGGGCAGCAGTAGGCAGTGATGGGTGTAGGGGCAAAGGGATATAGGGGGGATACAGGGATGGATATAGGGGTGGAGGTTTATATGGGGGGTTAGAGGCCCAGATATAGGGGTGGGTAATGGGGTGGGGGGTATAGGAGGGGGTATAGGGACGGGGATGGGGGCTGATGGGTGTAGGGGTGAAGGGATGTCAGGGAGGATATAGGGCTGAGCGCTATAGGGGTAGGTATAGGGGCGGCTATGGGGTGCGATGGGCATAGGGGTGGGTATGGGGAGGCAGGCATATAGGGACAGTTATGGGGTGGAGGGATGTAGGAATAGGGTCTGGGTACGGAAACCTATAGGGGGGATATGGGGTGGATATGGGGTGAATATAGGGGTGGATAGGGGAACGGATGTGGGGGTGTAGGTATAGGGATGGTTATGGGGATGGCTGTAGGGGTAAATAGGGGGAGGCACGTAGGGATGTGGGATATAGGGGTATAGGGACGGTTATAGGGGTGGGGGGAGAGGGGTGGCTATAGGGCGGGGGGCTATGGGGAGTAATGGTTATAGGGAGGGGTGGCTATAGGGCTGGCTATAGGGAGCCATGGCTATAGGGCTGGCTAT
>NW_024967409.1:983-2131 GCF_019238085.1 Lagopus leucura
TATAGGGCTGGCTATAGGGCTGGCTATAGGGAGCCATGGCTATAGGGGTGGGTATAGGGGTGGATATAGGGAGCCATGGCTATAGGGGTGGATGTAGGGTGCCATGGCTATAGAGCTGGATATAGGGAGCCATGGCTATAGAGCTGGGGGCTATAGGGTTGACTATAGGGAGTGATGGCGATAGGGCTGAGTATAGGGAGCCATGGCTGTAGGGCTGGGGGCTATAGGGCTGGCTATAGGGAGTGATGGCTATAGGGGTGGACATAGGGAGCTGTGGCTATAGGGCTGGGGGCTATAGGGCTGGCTATAGGGGGTGATGGCGATAGGGCTGAGTATAGGGAGCCATGGCTGTAGGGCTGGGGGCTATAGGGCTGGCTATAGGGAGCCATGGCTGTAGGGCTGGGGGCTATAGGGCTGGCTGTAGGGAGTGATGGCTATAGGGGTGGATATAGAGAGCTGTGGCTATAGGGCTGGGGGCTATAGGGCTGGCTATAGGGAGTGATGGCTATAGGGCTGAGTATAGGGAGCCATGGCTATAGGGCTGGCTATAGGGAGCCGTGGTTATAGGGGTGCGTGTACGGGTGGCGGCTATAGGGCTGGCTATAGGGCTGGCTATAGGGAGTGATGGCTATAGGGCTGAGTATAGGGAGCCATGGCTATAGGGCTGGATATAGGGAGCCGTGGTTATAGGGGTGAGTGTACGGGTGGCAGCTATAGGGCTGGCTATAGGGAGCCATGGCTATAGGGCTGGGGGCTATAGGGCTGGCTATAGGGAGTGATGACTGTAGGACTGGCTATAGGGAGTGATGGCTATAGGGGGTGATGGCTATAGGGCTGGCTATAGGGAGTGATGGCTATAGGGCTGGCTATAGGGAGCCATGGCTATAGGGCTGGCGGCTATAGGGCTGGCTATAGGGGCCCTCTATGGGGCAGGGGCTGTTGGGGGGCCCTCCACGTGTCCTCAGATCCTCCGCACAGCCTCCGCGGTCCGTGCGCGCTCCTGCCGTCCCTTGGGCCGCTGTGGGGTTCGGCTGCGCTCCGTGTCGCTCCGTGTCGCGCCGTGTCGCTCCGACCCCCTCCCACCTTTTGGGTTCCCCCCCCCAATTTGGGGTTCCCTCCCCCCCCACATCCGGCCGCACGAACCTCCT
>NW_024967410.1:0-1022 GCF_019238085.1 Lagopus leucura
AAGATGGGATGGGTTGAAAGGACCCCAACGATGAGCACAGGATGGCTGGGTTGGAAGAGACCTCAAAGATGATGGGATCACAGGTGGGTTGGGGTGGAACATCGTGGGACGGTTGGGTTGGAAGGGAGCTTCAAGGTGCCGGAACCTCGGGGCGGGACGGGGAGCCACAATGTGCGACGGAGGGGTGAAATGGGCTGGTGGGGCTCCAGCGCCCCGCCTGCATGCAGTGCTGAAGAGGAGGAGCTCGGCCCACTCACGTCACTGAACTCCAGCGGCAAACTCTCGGTGGGCTGCAGCTCGGCGGCGCTCAGGTAGAGGTCGGTGGGCGCCGCCTGCAGCTCCTCGGGGACGGGCAGCGGCGGCTCGGGGACGTAGAGCTGCGGGGGCAGGCGGAGGTGCAGTGGGCAGCAGGGCTCCTCCGAGAGGCTGACGGGGACGGGTTTGGTGCAGGGCGCCTCCTCGGAGCCCCGGCACGGTTTGAACAGCGTCTGGTTGGCGTCCTGGCAGATGTCTGAGAGATGGTCAAGGGAAAGGAGTGAGAGAATGGTGGAGTGATGGTGGGGTGGAAGGGAGCTGAAGGATGGAGACACGGGATGGGATGGAGAACAGTGGGATGGTTGGGTTGGAAGGGATCTCAAATAGCATGGAACAAGGGGATGGGTTGGGTTGGAAGGGACCTTCAGGATGATGGGATCTTAGGGGGGGTTGGGTTGGAAGGGACTCCAAAGATCACAGAACATGGTTGGGTTGGACCTCAAATACCATGGAATCACGGGATGGCTGGGTTGGAATGGATCTCACAGATCACGGAACCACGGGATGGTTGGGATAGAAGGGACCTCCAAGATCATGGAACTGCAGGATGGTTGGGTTGGAGAACCGTGGGATGGTTGGGTTGGAAGGGACTCCAAAGATCACAGAACAATGCATGGTTGGAATGGATCTCAAATACCATGGAACCACGGGATGGGTTGTGTTGGAAGGGACCTTCAGGATGATGGGATCTTAGGGGGGGTTGGGTT
>NW_024967411.1:0-13104 GCF_019238085.1 Lagopus leucura
CCCGCAATGCTGAAGAGAAGGCCAAGAAGGCCATCACCGATGTGAGTTGGGGCATGCCTCCACTGCTGATGGTGGATACATTCTCCCCAAACATCTCCAGTCACAAAGGGATTCTTTCTCCTCCAGGCGGCCATGATGGCAGAAGAGCTGAAGAAGGAGCAGGACACCAGTGCCCACCTGGAGAGGATGAAGAAGAACCTGGACCAGACGGTGAAGGACCTGCAGCACCGTCTGGATGAGGCAGAGCAGCTGGCCCTGAAGGGAGGCAAGAAGCAACTCCAGAAGCTGGAGGCCAGAGTGCGTAGGACTGGTATTTGTGCAAGTGTGTGCAGTGCCAGGTCAGAGATAGCAGGGAAGCTCCAAAATGGGCTTTTCATTGCAGGTGCGGGAGCTGGAAGGGGAGGTTGATGCTGAGCAGAAGCGCAGCGCTGAAGCCGTGAAGGGTGTGCGCAAGTACGAGAGGAGGGTGAAGGAGCTGACCTACCAGGTAAGGCATATAAAGCTTTTTCTTACACATCCTTCTCTCATGAAGTCTGAATGTTGTCACACTGACATTGCAATTTCTTTGATATTGTGATTTCTTCCCATTGTTCTCTTTCATTGACATGGTTAATATGTCTTTGTCTTTGGTCCTACTGGACAGCAGTGCTCTCTGAGGAGTGCTACTTCCTTTGTTTCATCTAAGGGTGGAGGATAGGACGTGTTACTATTACTTACCCTTTTCTGTAGTCTGAGGAAGACCGGAAGAATGTTCTTAGGCTCCAGGACCTGGTAGACAAGCTGCAGATGAAGGTGAAATCCTACAAGAGGCAGGCTGAGGAGGCTGTAAGTATCATTCTGAAATGAGCCAAAATCTTTTCTGTTTTGTTTTGGTTCTTTTTTTCTGTGCAGCTTTTGAAATTTTTACTTTTTAAATCCTCTTGCAAGACACAGCAATGAAAAATTTAAGATTGAGAACTGCTGCTTTGGGGACGCACTACAGTGTCCTATCTCTATTTTTGCTCTAAGTGTCAGTTTACTGTTCTATCTCTTAATTTCTGCCCTACCCTATCTATTAGCAACTGCTGCCAAACTGTCTCCTGCCATGGATTGTGTTGGGAATGTGCTATGTGTAAAATGGTCTTGGCCTTTCCTGTACCATGATGTTCTTTTCTCTTCTGAAAAACATATTGCACTTAACAGCTTCTTTCCTTGTCATTTTTTGAAGTTAGCCCTGCTTGCCCAGCATTTGGATTTTTGTCTGAGCAGTAATTAATACTGAACTGTTTCTAAAAAAATTGAATATCTTGGAAAACATCCACTCATTAGGCATTCTGACACCATAAGCACACTGTTGTTTTCATTACTCCCTCTCCCTGTACAGGAGGAGCTGTCCAACGTCAACCTCTCCAAGTTCCGCAAGATCCAGCACGAGCTGGAGGAAGCCGAGGAGCGGGCTGACATTGCAGAGTCACAGGTCAACAAGCTCCGAGCAAAGAGCCGGGAGATTCATAAGAAGATAGAAGGGGAGGAATGATGCTCACAAGGCTAAAATGTGACCTGAGGCATGCATAAAATGTAAACCTCAGTGTTGCTTTTTTATGCAATTGTCACTTATGTCTAGGTAATAAAGAGTGTAGAGACCTTTGCATATGATTAGCATGTTGTAATTATTTTAGAGTGCATGTACACTGCTTATGTTTACATTTAAAAGTATACTAAACAAGAATATATTTACATTTTTTAGAATGCATTGGGAATAATGATGACTAGCACAAATTAATTGCACTTCAAAAATGGGGACACTGACAAGAATCCACAATTTAAAAACCATGGAGGAAAAAATAGTCTAATTGAAAATCAAGAAATACGATAATATTTTTTTCTAAGGAATTAGTATTGTATCAGAAAAGTCAGCTACACAGAGGCTGAGTTTGAATATGGGTAGATATTTTTATAACATAGCAAAAGGAAAATAATATTGCAGGCTTCATATTCTTCCAGAAAGTTCTCTGTGAAACAAAAGCAGGCTGCAGTCTACAGCTAATTTTGCTAAATAGCAGTACTAGGAACAAATACTGGAGTGCAAATAGTCTTCTCATGTTGAGAAACGACAGCTTATCCAGTTAACTTAAAAGAAAGGATATGCAGAATCCACTCCAACTTTGGTTCATGACTTTTACACAGTAAGGAAATTTTTTAACATAAAAATTCACAGGCAGAAACAAAAACTTAGAAGAGGTTTAGCAGCTATCAACAGTGGATGGAATTCTTTCTCATCTGTTGATGTACATATGTAGAACATGCCTTCTATAGTAATCAAGCATAATTTCATAATGAATTACATGTTCTGAGTGAGATTCACCTGCTTCATTCCAATGCAGAACAAATACCTACTGGAGTGTTTATTTCATCTCACTGATTCACTTCACTATTTCCTGCATGAAAGTTTGCTGTAGGAAAACCTGCAGAAGGAGTCTCTGTGGAAAACAAATACACTCTTCTGGTTTAACTACAGGCATGCCCAACCCGTGGCCCACACCCTGTGGGTGGTCCTGTGTCCAGCCCCTGCCCCGCACCATGAGGGCAGCAGTTCTTCCCACCGATTGGATCGGCCTGGCCCTGGACGCATCCTTATCACTAACAACACCAAACATCACCGATTTTTTTTGTATATTTGCATCTCCGTTTTCAGTTGACATAAATATATTACCTGCAAACTGAATGTATAGGGTTTCAATCAGATGTTCTAAACTAAAAAATCTGATCATGTCTCTTTATCAGACAGTTATAAGAGCTATCTTACCAGAGAAATATATCCTCACTTCACAATGAATATTCATGCCATCACTTTTTGGCAGTACATACATCTGTGAACAACTGTTTTAAGGGATGAATATAAGAAGAATAAAATTTCATCAGAAGTCTCTGGTGAACACCGTGAGACCTCACTAAAAATTGTAATCATTGCTATTGAACCAGGGCGATGCATTAGTTTCACAAAAGCAAACTCATATATACCACTAGTTTTATGTTTTTGTTGCTCTTTATATATATATATATATATATTATATATATATTATATACTCTTTATATATATATATATATATACTTTTATATATATATATATATACTATATATATATATATATACTATATATATATATATATACTATACTTTATATTATATACTTTATATATATATATACTCTTTATATATATATATATATATATTATATATATATATATATATATATATATAAAGTATATCTTTTGTATAAGTTTATGAAGTTAATAAGTTAATGTATATAATTATGAAGTATAAGATATGAAGTATATCTTCTGTATATATATGTATATATATACATACATATATATCCTCATATATATATATACAGAAGTTTAACTACTTATAAACATTAAATACGTTACATATTTTATATACAGCTGAAAACAATTCCTCTTCACTCAGTGTGGCCCAGGCAAGCTAAAATGCTGGACAACCATGGCTTACTATATTCTGTGCATTCTGACCTGCACAGAAAGTTCTCTGTGCATGTTGTGCTTAGACAGCAAGAGGTATGGAGGAGTATCTGTCACCATTGGAAGAGACCAGTAGAAGGAAAGATTAGAGGGAGTTCCTGCAAAATGATGCCCTGCAGAAGTGAAAGGAAGACTGCCTAGGTCTTCCGTGACAGAACAAGTGCAGCCAGACATGATTTCATGTGGGAGAAGTTGCACTTTTGGGTACAAAATACAGATTTCCTCACTTGGAAGTAGAGGAGAGAGATTAGTCATATACCTATTTAATCTTTACCATCTTGGAACATATTTTGGGAGGTCCCTTTGATCAAGAACACTACAAGACATAGCTCTCTACAAGGCAACATTGACAATCTTGTGTTACCTCTTGGCTGAGAGATTGCACCGATCGTTTTAAGGTGCAATCAAAACCTGGTGGTGAGAGCAGCTAATTATGGAAAAGAAAACAGGAAGTATATGATAATGGAGAGGTAAGCTGGAAGGTCTGTCATGTTTCTGCATTGCTACAGAAACTTTCACAAGTGGTGAAAATCTGTTTTCCTACCTAAAAGCATCTTTCTACTCCTCTTTCCTTGCAGGCTCTCTTGCTCCATGACCTGTTCTCAACATGAGCCAAGTCCCAGCCAACATCACGCATTCTTCAAAGGGATTCCAGCCAAAATTCAAAAAATGTCACACAAAGGCCTAAGAATAACAATCCCTTCTTTAAGCTATCACATCACAGTAATGTTCTAGATATTGGACAGAAGCTGGATGGTCAGCCCATAGGGAAAATGGAGCAAGACCTATCGAAAGTACATGGTGCCTGTTTCATATGCAATAGTGTATCTTTACCACCAAAACTTATCATAGGTGTTCAGTGGAGAACTGGCTTGTGCTGTTGAATTGTCACCATGATCCATCATCCAGAAATCATAAAGTAAATCAGATAAACATGGAGATACATTTTGGTAGTGATCACTTCTGGCTTAAAAGAATCTGTCAGAGGATTAAAACACTAAATGGGACTCCTGAGTGCACACATGCTCTCTGAATTGTCTCTACAAGTTAACAGTCACTTTAAGGACGTCTTAGCCTAAGTAAGTCTCCTAAAATCTGCTCTCACAAACCAATGTTGGTGCTCTCAAAAAGACTGGATTCTTTGGAATGTGGGGTCGAGCAGGGTATGAAGACTGCAGTTTGGGAACAGCAGAGCCAGGCTGGATAAAGGAGAGGTGTTTACCCCAGTCTCTAGATCAAGAGCCTTTCACCACAGGGAAGATTCAACGAGTAAATAAGAAACAGAGTGTTTCTTTCCAAGCATCTCATTTGTTTTTCACTTGTATTGCTGCATATTTCAAAAGCTCCTTAGAGGAGGGAGGAATGCCCTAGGTTGGGCATTCTATATTGTAATGTCACTACGTATTATATAATTACAGTTTGAGTTAAGCCCTCCCTTACCTTTCTTTAAGTCCTTACTTTCTCTCTGCCCAGGGAGGATTTATCATATAGCCATCCAAGAACGGGCTTGGGAAATTGTGGGTTTAGTGCCAGCACCCAGATCCATAGCAAAGGTATAGCTGTCACCTCATAGAATACAAATGACATTACAGTGACTACTGATGTTAATCATTCACATCTAGATGAACATGCCAGCTAGGCAAACTCTTCTCAGATGCAATGTTATTCTCATATCATCAAGTCCACTACTATCTTTCTGTCTACACAACCAATTCCAGGGCAAGAAAACTGCAGTCTGTGCAGCTTCTTAAAAGCTTTAGTTCTCTTCCCTGTATGACTGAGGCAAAGCTTTAGCACTGGATGGAAGGAGTCTGTGCTCCTTTCCACTAATTGCAAGTAAGGCCAGAACTGTGGGCAAGCGTGCTATGCTGTAAGACGTGTTAAGCCTCCAGCCATCCTAAAGAAATAAGGCAGTGTGAAGGTGGTGATGCACTCCTCATAACCCGAGCATGTGGAGGCGGCTACTGCACTATACCAAGATCTCTGTGAACAAAATGAGCCAACTCTGCCCATGGACCCACTTCATGCACAAAGTCTAGTGGTTCTGCGTGTCCTGCTCTAACCTTCCTGCTGCCTCACTTCATCTCCCTTCTTTCACCTTCCTCTGTTCACAGGCTAGTTTTCTTGCCTGATTATTGTCATTCTCAACACATTGGACTTTTTCAATTTCCTAAGAACAAGTTATTAGTCCCAAACATAGTATTTGTGTTGTGCTGAACTAAACATTCAGCAACATTCAGTCTAGCAAGTAAATTAGACTGTTTGGAAATGCACACAGTGTATCTAAGGGCTCTGTCTAATTAGAAGTGAAGTTGCTTTTCTCTTCAGGGACTCCTTTTACTGGTCAAGAAATTTGTTTTTGCAAAGCCACAGAGAGTGTGTGATTGACTTGGTTGGTATTTTTGGCACATGTGACAAGCTTTAGCAGCTATCTCAATCTTGCTGTTTATTTAAAGTAAGTGCTAAACATCTCTGGCTATCCCTCCAGAATTGTCGATCCCTAGCTGACCTTCATGCGTCCTTCTTGGATATTTCTTCCAACCCACCAGCCAACTCTCAATTGCCATAAAAAACACCAGCTTCAAACGATAATGGTTTTTAATAAAATATGTAAATAACATTTTGGCAGCAGAAGACAGCTAGAGGTAAGAAGGGACATGGATCAGTTCATTTTAGAAATCATCTTTAAACATCTCTGGTGCTTTTCATGCATTTTGAACCCCTTGGATTATTGTGGTGCCCTTAACACAAGTAGCACCTGTTTTCTCTGTGACACTTGTAATGCTGAACACAGCCTAAGTGGCAAAGTGAAGAAGCATTGCCCACAGTAGGATTCGTAAGTGTGCTAACACATGTTCTGTTATTCCAAGGGTTCTACCACAAGCTCACTCTAAAAGATCACGGTTTTTGGTACCAGCTGCTTTTCAGAGATGATGGCAAGAGATAAGTGAGGTGTTTCTGGTAGCATATTTGTTCTTTTGGCCTCTCACCACGGGAAAGATCATTTGCTGCTGCTGTTTGCCTATGGCTGGCTCCCCCCCCATTGGGTGTGTGAGGAGTGCCTGGGGAGAAGGCAGCTCTAGACCGTCCCTGCAAGTGTGCAGGGACATGGGCCAACAAATGTCAGCTAAGAGCCGGATTTAAAAACTTTTTTGGTGGTCCAGTCAGCTGTGTGTGAATATTAACACTTTCCTTCCTCTTTTCACTGTTCTCCCAGTCCCAGTCGCGCTGTGTTCTGCCCCCCGCACCTCGTGCACAGAGCCTGCCCTGAGCTCCAGCTGGCAGCTGGTCTAGCACAGCCTGCCACAGGCCCCAGCAGGCCAGTCCACGCTCAAAGGCCACGCTCCCTGAACCACACGAGGACAGCTGAAATGCTCTTCAGAACATATGAGCTTGAGCTCCATCGGTGAGCTCCATCAGTGGAGCAGGTCCAGAGGAGGGCCACAGAGATGATCAGAGGTCTGGAGGACCTGCCCTACAGGGAGACACTGGGAAAGCTGGGGCTCTGCAGCCTGGAAAAGAGAAAACTGGGAGGGATTTTATAGCTATTCCAGGGGACCTACAGGAAAGCTGGGGAGGTGCTTTTTGTACAGGCGTGTAGTGACGAGACAAGGCAAAATGGCTTTAAGCTGGAAAAGCGTAGATTTGGACTAGCTATTAGGAAGAAATTCTCTACTGATGAGACACTGGAACAGGTTGCCCAGAGAGGCCATGGATGCCCCCTCCCTGGAAGCACTCAAGGCCAGGCTGGATGGGGCTGTGAGCAACCTGGTCTATAGGGAGATGTCCCTGCCTATAGCAGGGGGTTGGAACTTCATGATCTTAAAGGCCCCTTTCAACCCAAACCACTCTACGATTCTGTGATAATGGGATCTCAGATAACTAGCTTGCAGGAGGGTGCCATGCATGTCTGCATACAATTTACTATGAAATGAAAGGATGGTGGAGGACTTGACCAAATGTGGAATGCTGGTATTCTAGTGTGGTAACACTGGAAGAGCTGTAGTCATGCAGGTGGTAGGGAGGAAGTTGCATGGGATTTGGTAGGGAAGGACAAAAATATCAGTCAGCCCATTATGAAAAGCTATGAAAACTTGCGGCTGTCTTTGTTCTGCTTGATTGAAATGAAACTAATCACAGAATGATATCATAGAATTGGTTGGGTTGGAAGGGACCTCAAGGATCAGCAAATTCCAACCCCACTGCCTCAGGCAGAGTTGCCAACCAGTAATGTTCATTTAAAACAAAAGATTTCCTGACACTTTAGAAGAGGGAAAGTATATATATATATATAGCATATATATATATATGACTTGACACAATTAGTTTTTTTTTCTTTTACCACCAAAGAAAACAAAATAAATTTTATACAAAATTTAATCCCCAAGACACACACACACACTTTTTCTTGACCTCCATCTTTTATTTGCTTATGCTTTTTCCAAGATTTTTCATCTCAGAAAGTCACAGTTTGAGTTTTTCTTTGATGACTACAGAGTTTCTCCAAATTAAGAAAACTGCTCTCAAAAGCACAAAAAGGAAAAAGCAAAAGCAATAATAAATTCAGAGAGATAACCAATATTCACATGGAAACAAAAACAAAGGGAAAGAATGGAAAAACAGACCAAGCAAAATTTTAGTTTGTGAATATTTTCAATGTAATATTGAAAAGTACCTTGAAAAATTATTTCTTTTATGTCCTTCAGTCTTCCAAAAGTTATGTACAATTCTTTCTTCTGTTTAAAAACTTGTACATAAGGGCTATTAGCTGTCAGCATTATATATACAACTGTGAGAAAATCATGCATGCTAAAACATACGCAATTCAATTTTTTTGTTAGCCAATTTTAATCCAGATAAGAAGTGCAAGTACCAGTGAAATGAGACATCACACAGTCAGTAAGATATCTGAAATTCTCAACAGACACCATTTCTCAATCACTATAATTGCATTAAAGATAAGTAACGTGGTTTTTGTTTTTTAACTCAGCTAAAGATCTATCCATTAGAGTTAAATAATAGGATTCAATGTCATTCTTCAGTGTGGTTTTACTCCAAATGTGAATTTGACCTCTGCCAATTTTCTTCCCAGCCCCAGGATTACAATATTGTCACAGTGAGAGTCAGCTGAGAGAAGAGGAGGAAGGAATTTCCTTGCTTTCTTATCCAGACCTCTGAGTAGGTGATGCTAAGAGGGCATGAGACACAACAGGTGCTGCTATGTAGAGCAGCAGTATGCTAAGGGATCAGGTGAAGTTGCTGAGTGTTGTTTTAGTTCAGATTTCCTTGCTTGTAGAAGGAATTATATGTAAAAAAATCAGTGTACATTGCATGAGTGTGAAAGTGTTTCTCCACAAAGTAAAAGGTTGCACTGCCCCCCTTACTTTTCATTTCCTTGCTACATTGCAAAATACGTGTAATATCCTTCATAATCTCAGCTGCAGACAGCTTCGGTGATCAGCGTAGTAAAGAGTCTCTTTTTGCATGTTAGCATGGGGACTGGATCTTTCTAATGCTTACTACTTCTCTTCCAATCTAGCATATGACATGATGATTCCTCTTTCAGAGAAGCTAAATGTATTCATCTTTCCCTCCATCTAGCACATTTACTCAGCAGAAGCAGTGTAAACTATTCTGTTGTGTTGAGACAGCACATTTTCCTACTGCTTCCAACAAGATGCATGTATTAAGTTCAGTGAGCAGCTCAGTAGCTCTGTTTATATGACCCTTGAATCATTCAGCCCAGAAATGAATTAAATTTCTGTGCCTTTCTTCTGAGCTTTCTCACTGTTATTTTAGTCTTCTATCTTCAACTCTAGATTTGATTAACTGGTTTTGTTTTTCTTGGACCTTGAACCTGTGGTGACCTGGTGTTATCCCCTTGGACTCACACTCTTATTACATTATTTTCCTTAATCTCATAGCCTGCTTTCCTTATCACTATCTCAAAGACTTATTCTTTCCCCATTCTCTTGCTTTAGCTTCAGCCTATTTTCTAATTGAACGTACGCTGAACCCCTCAAACCTCATTCCTGTGACTTCTGTTCCTATTCAAATGCTTCTTCCCGTATTGGGATTGCCTTTCTCTATGACCCTGCATGTCACTGCAAGCCTTTGTGCTTTTTCACACTGCAGGCTCAGAGCATTTGCAGAAGGTAGTAATCTGTATATTCACCTCTCCATCATGTTTTGTTACAATATGCTGGCTCTTTCACTTCACTTTCTCTGCTGAAGTTATCATGACACTGTGTCCATGCAGTCCCTTTCATCTTCTTTGGTACGTACTCCTGTACGCTCCCTCCCCTCTTCTCACACACTCTTGTCAAATTATTTATAGGAGATAGTTTCACAGACCTGTTATGTCTAATTATATCCATTCACTTCTAATGAATGGGAATTCTGCTAAGAGTTAAGACTGCCAAAAATGTTTTGAACTAAGAGACAGGAGGTGGCTGCTACGTATGCAAATCAGACCCTATAAAAGTACCTTGGGGTCAGTGTTTCTTGTCTTTCTTCAGAAATCTCTAAGGTAAGAGTGTCAGGGGCTTCTGACTGGGGAGGTGGGCGGGTGAAGGGAAACTGGCCCTGCATTCCTCAAGCACCAGTGCATTCCTGCAAACACTTATATTCATTCCATGGGAGGCTGCTAGTGTCAGCTGGGATTTTCAATCTGCTTTCAAGGCATCTGTACATTTTCCATTTATAAATTTTCTCCGGAATTCTGTGCAGCAGAAGGAAATTACTAATTCTGTTTTACTACACTGACCAGCTTCCAGTCTGTGAACCATTCATCTGGTCTCACAAAAGGTAAAATACTGATTTATTTGCTCTTTCGGGATAGAGAGAGATGCTCTAAGACAAAGATTCTATGTAGCTGTGCTGGCAATCCCTGTATTCCATCTATTTATGGCCATTGTAGAAATACAGTATGATACATGGGCTGGATTGCCTGTAACAGACAGAATTCAGAAAGACAGTAGTTTGAAAGCTGCTTTATTGCCAGTTCTCCCTGGGATTCTTCTACAGGGAGTGGTTTTCTACATTTATAGACTCTTAGTCCTAAGCTTATGAATAATAGCCCTGAGAAAAAAAAATCAGGTAGCAGTTTTCAATTACTTATCTATAAATTAAATATGTTCTTGAAGCCAACAATCATCCTTTTCGTTGCCTTTACCTCAAAAATGAAGGGTTTCTTGTACTGGTCTGGAAACAGTGGGGAAAAAAAAAATATGTTTATTTGAATAATACTAAACACAGTGTTAAAACAACTGTTGAAAGATTGAATCAATTTTACAAACCTATATAGTCATTTTGTGAAATGGTCTCACTTTTTAATATTAAGTCAACAAAGTTGAAAACCTAGTTAGAAACAGAACAGTCACGCTTCTGCTTATGGCAGTAGATAACATCAGTACATTTGAATTGATAAAAAGTTGTCTGATGTGTAACTTCTTTATTGGCTAAGAGGAGAAAGCAATTTTTATCACACAAACGGTGTGGAATACTAAATGAAATGAGTTTCAGAATGCGTGATGATACTGAGATTATTATTAAAATATTATTTCAATGAGGCCGGACATAATTCACTGAGGAAGTTGTTAAATGGTAAAAGGTTCAGAAAACAGTATAAAAAGTATTCAAAATTCAACATTTCTTTCCCACAACCAAAGTGAAATAGTTTCTCAAGAAAAGCAAACAGATTATTTGATTTTCACCTAAAGATCTTTACCTACCTATGTAGGTATAGAAATGGGCTTCCTGATTTATTGGAAAACTTCTTCAAATTCTAAGTTGGAGATCATGTATCTAGATGAAATTTGGAGGAATATACCTTAACTGGCTTCACAATTGCATGGAATTTTTCCTTCAAGATAAATGTTTGGCAATAATACATGGTGTTACTCAAAAGTGGTTAATGAATGTAAGATTACTCAGTTTCTGCTGTGAAACTGAGAAACAGATCAACACAGAGAACATCAACACTGTTAGCAGATGGATCTGTGGAATAATTGAAAGATTTAACACCTTGGGCTATTTTATCCCAAGGAAAAGTCTTTAATGAGAAGTGCTAATAATACTAGCTGTCTGCATATCAAATGTTCTCTTTCAGTTCTTTATTGTAAACATGCAGTCTGAAAGATACTACATGGAAAAGACATACAAGGGCTTTCACAGTTTCAAAATGTGGAATATCCACTGAGAGTAGAACCGTGGAAACATTAATCTGAAAATACAGTAGTATAGTAAGCCTAGTGCTCTTACTTTCTTAAAAAATAAAAATGAAAAAAATTATAGAACAGAGCTCTACATTAGCAGAAAAGAAAAAAAAAGAGAAAGCATCAGTTATCAGTTAAATTGGATGATGCATATGCTGATGTGATACATTTAACATTTAATCAGCAATATGATCAGAGGAATTGAGTTCACCCCCTGCAAATTTGCAGATGACACCAAGCTGAGTAATGCAGTTGACATGCTAGAAGGAAGGGAAGTCATGCAGAGGAAGCTGACAAACTTGAGAGATTCACCCAGGTAAACTTCATTCAGTTCAGCAAGGCCAAGTGCAAACTTATGCCTGGAGTGAGGCAATCCCTAGTATCAGTCAGGTTGGGTGATGAGAGAGTGAGAGCAATCCTACCAAAGAGGACTTGGGGATACTGGTTGATGAAAAATTGGATTGAGTTGGCAATGTGCGCTTGCAGTGCGGAAGGCCAACCACATCCTGGGCTACATTCAAAAGTATAGCCAGCAGTTCTAGGGAGATGATTATCCCTCTCTACTCTGTTTTCAGGAGACCTCACCTGAATTCAAATCTAGGAATTCAAATCTACTGAATTCAAATCTAGGAAACACAGTGTAAGAAGGACATGGAACTGTTAGAATAGGTCCAGATGAGGTCATAAGGATGATCAGAAGGCTAGAACTTGTCTCCTGTGAAGACAGTCTGAAAAAGCTGGGTTTACTTAGCCCAGAGAAGAGAGGACTCCTGGGAGAGTCCTTGTTTTGGCCTACCAGCACTTAGTGGGAGCCTACATAAAGTTGAGAAGGGTCTCTTAATCAGGAAGTGTAGTGACAGAACAAAGGATATAGCTTTTAAACTGCAAGAGGCAGAGTATGAATAGGTATTAAGAAGAAATTCTCTACTCTGATAGTGTTGAGGCGTCCCTGCAAGTGTCCAGGGCAATGTTGAAATGGGCTTTAAGCAACCTGGACTAGTGGAAGGCATTCCTGCTCATGCTGATGGGAGTAAGAATTAAAACTGGTATTTAAAGTCTCTTCCAACCCAGACCATTGTATTATTATGGGATGCTGTAGCAGAGCACCATAAAAATCCACTCTAATGTATCAGGGTTTCTTCTGTTGCACACTATTCTAATGAATTTTATAACCATACAGATATTTGCTGCATTACTCCCAATAAACAGCAACCATGGCTACAGATGCTGATATGGCCATATTTGGGGAGGCAGCTCCTTACCTCCGAAAGTCAGAAAAGGAGAGGATCGAGGCCCAGAACAAGCCTTTTGATGCCAAGTCATCTGTCTTCGTGGTACATGCTAAAGAATCCTATGTGAAAAGCACA
>NW_024967412.1:0-2861 GCF_019238085.1 Lagopus leucura
CAAAGTTGGAAAGGATCTTTAAGATCTCATCAAGTCCAACCAACCACACATCACCACCAGCCCACCAAAAATGTCCCTCAAATGTCCCACGTGGCTTTGGTGAAGGTGTCTGTGTGTCACATTACAGGTGAAATGTCCCCTATCAGCTTGGTGAAGGTGTCTGTGTGTCACATTACAGGTGAAATGTCCCCTATCAGTTTGCTGATGCTGATGCTCCATCACCTCCATCCCTGTGCTGCACGCAGTTCCCTCGCAGCCGCCCCGTTCCCCCCCAGCTGTCAGCCCCCACCTCCTCCCTTTCTGTGGGGCAGAAAGCAGAGCTGGGCTCTGTCACATCTCCCATGGATGGCAGGAGGGTTTCCTGCCCCCCGGGATCCCTTTGGTGGCACTGGGCTGTAGCACGGTGTGCCGTGTGAGCGCCCCATGCGCACGCAGCGCCCGCAGCTCCCGTCCCCTTTTGCTGCCCTGGAGCTGCTCGGATCGCGCAGCGCGCGGCGGATTAAATCCAATTAGTCAATTAGGGAGCTGTTACAAATGAAACGCGTCGGCGGGGCCGGGGAGCCCACGGCGTGGCAGCAGAAAGCAGTGGGAACAGAGAGAAGCACGAGCGCTCGGAAGAAAGAGTCGCGTCTGGAAATTGAGCCTTCCTGAAAGAAAATGGGGGCAGGAGGGAGGAGGGGGGTGGAGAAGGTCGGAGCCTCTTCCTCTACCTTTTGGTCTGATGTCCTGAGGCTGCGGGGGGATCGAGCGCGTTCCCTCTAATTCAATAAGAGAAACCTCCATAAAGGCGGCCGCTTTAATGCGCGCAAACACCACCTGTGTCAGGAGCAGGCGCTGCCCATTAATCAAAGCTTCCCAATTAGCCCGCGCCGCTGCCCCCAGGCACAGCCGCTGTCGGAGCAGAGGGTGTCTGCTGCGCTTTGCAGGGCTCTGAGCCGGCCCTGCACCCCCCTTTGTGAGCATCACAGCCTGGGTTTTGGATCCGTGACACAGCCCTGCTTGCCGTTCTGACCTCGGCCCTCCCTGCCTGCTTTGAAGCCCTGCATTCGGTTGCAGGGAAGCTGCAGGAATTGCTGGCCCGAAAAGCTGCTCTGGTTTTATTTTCTTTCCCCCCCCCCCCCCAGCTCCATCAGAACGTCAGCGCTCCGTCCCAGCCGCGCCGCAAGCCTGTATCCTCCAGCACAGCCACCAGAGGCCAGGCTCCCCGCTCCCTTATGACTTCACTTCTTTTTTAACAGGGGAAAACACGCAATTCCAAGCACAGCGACAACGCCTGCAGAGAAAGGCGCTGCTGCACGCTGCCAGGAGGTGCGAGGGAGGCTGGAACCAACGGGAGCAGGTAGGGCAGGTATTCACCTCCTGATGCTGCTCTGCACAGAGCTGCAGCTTCAGGGCCAGGGATGCGAATTGTTGGATGCTGAGGGAGAAGAGCGGGGCAGCGCTCCTCTGTATCCACCAAGGGTCTCTACTGATCTGACATCGCTCACACAGCCAAGGAGTAAGCACACATAGCAGGGCAGGGCTGAGCTGATGAATAGGAGAAGCACCTGGCTGTCTTGGTTGACCAACAGCTGACCAATGGTTGGACGATGGTTGGCCAACACTTGACCAACAGTTCACCAATGGTTGGCCAATACTTGACCAACAGTTCACCAATACTTGGCCAATGGTTGACCAACAGCTGACCAATGGTTGGCCAATGGTTGATCAACAGTTCACCAATGGTTGGCCAATGGTTGATCAACAGTTCACCAATGGTTGGCCAATGGCTGACCAACAGCTCACCAATGGTTGGCCAATGGTTGACCAACAGTTCACCAATGGTTGGCCAATAGTTGACCAACAGTTCACCAATGGCTAGCCAATATCTGGCCAATGGTTGACCAACAGCTGACCAACGGTTGACCAAGAGCTGACTAATGGTTGACCAATGGTTGGCCAATGGCTGACCCACAGCTGACCAACAGCTGAGCAATATTTTGGACCAAGAGTCGATCAGTGGTTGATCAGCAGTTGGCCGTGAGGCAGCAGTGTGCCCTGGTGGCCATGAAGGCCAACGGTGTCCTCGTTGGTCAACAGTTGACCATAGGTTGACCACAGGTTGTGCCACGAGGGCCAAGAAGGCCACCTGAGATGCACAGAGTGTGGGCAGCAGGACGGGGAGGTGCTCCTTCCCTCCGCTCTGCCCCGGGGGGGCACCATCTGAAGCACTGCACCCAGGGCTGGGCTCCCCAGCTCCAAGCAGAAAGGGAACTGCTGGGGAGAGCCCGGCGAGGGTGCAGAGATGGTGGGGGCCTGGAGCAGCTCGTGGTGGGGACAGGCTGAAGGCTGAGCAGCTGGGGGAGAGAGGGATGAGAAGGGATCCTGCAGCCTGCTCTAGGAAAGTTCCTTTAGCAGGGGGATGAACTGGGGGATCTCCAGAGGTCCCCTATGGATCTCTGGCTCCGTGCGAAGCGTAACCACACGCGCTCCTATTTTCTCCATGGAACAAATCCCCACGTGGGTGAGGAGCACAGAGAAACCCCCCACGAGGGGGGCGTTTATGTACAAACTGCCACACAGAGCCATCAGTGAGCTGTTAGTGAGTAACGTTCCTAAGACAAACCTCACCTGCCCCCACCGTGGCTATGGCACTCTCCTGGCCGATGATGTGCTCCTTCAGCCTCTGCTCCAGGGGGAACCTGCGGCGCTCCTCCACCTCCCGGCGACGCTGCTCCTCCTGGAACTGCAAAGGGGAGAAAGGGGTTGGGAGCAGGAAGGGGTTGAGCAAGGAGGGGAGCGCCTGGTTCTAATGGGGGCCTGGTTCTAATGGGGGCCTGGTTCTAAAGGGGGCCTGGTTCTAAAGGGGGCCTGGTTCTAAA
>NW_024967412.1:2961-3192 GCF_019238085.1 Lagopus leucura
GCCTGGTTCTAAAGGGGGCCTGGTTCTAAAGGGGGCCTGGTTCTAAAAGGGGCCTGGTTCTAAAGGGGGCCTGGTTCTAAAGGGGGCCTGGTTCTAAAGGGGGCCTGGTTCTAAAGGGAGCCTGGTTCTAAAAGGGGCCTGGTTCTAAAGGGGGCCTGGTTCTAAAGGGGGCCTGGTTCTAAAGGGGGCCTGGTTCTAAAGGGAGCCTGGTTCTAAAAGGGGCCTGGTTCT
>NW_024967413.1:0-1165 GCF_019238085.1 Lagopus leucura
GGGGCAGATCCTTGAAGGGGTTAGAGTCTCCCGGCCGCGGTGACCCCTCCCCCCCACCTGGATCCAAACACAACAGATCTCTGGCAAGGTTTTTGGCAGTCTTTTCTTCCCTCGCTGCCTTCAGAGCCCCCCGAATCAGACCCCAAAATTTAAGCACCGACACCCCTTGGGACGACATAGCTCTCTGAGCAAGCGCTAATGTCAAAGAGTCCCACTTGCTGGAGTCATAAATCTCATAAGGAAAAGAGAGAAGTCCCTCCTTTACAAGAAAAGAAAGAACGGTGACCACCTCCTTCTTAGAAGGGGCGGTTTTCCCGCAGTACGTTTTACAGGCTTGATATAGTACCTTAATGACGGATTCCATCGTCGCCCAGGGAAATCAAACCCTCCGCGACCCTCCACCAGCTACCAGCACTGCTTTTAGCCCCAGGGGATCAGCCCCTCCAGCTCTTCCGCCGCCTTACCACGGCAGGCTCCTGCGTCCGTCCCGCAGCCGGCTGTCACACTTCCACAGGTGAGACTTCCTCACACAGGGCACCATTTGTCGCCTTTGTTTCGGCGACCCTGACTGAAGTCTCCTTGTGAAAGTGTTCCGACAGCCCCGGCCAGTTTCGCACACTTTTCATGACACCAATATGGTGAGCGGCAAAATGGCGTTAATTGCAAGGAGCACACCCTTCTTAAAACTTTCCCCGTGCCTTAGGGCTACTACCATTATCTCTGACCAATGGACATGTGGCATGTCTTGTTTCCTCCTTATTTGGTCTAACCTGTACTTCTCTCTTATCTTCAAGACATTTGTTGCCATGGTTTCCCAGGGGCCAAGGGGCCCCTGTCAACCCTGGCGACTGCCCCAGACCATTCAGCTAACTACATTTCCCCCTCCCTAAGCACAGGCCAATCTACTATAACCTGAGAGGACCCTAATCGCGTACACACCGAAATCCCCGCATTGCACCTATACATGCCATTGTCCTCTCAGTTAAGTGTTGCCCCGTTACATCATAATGCGCCAAATAATCCTACCCTAATAGAAGTCCTAATGTCTTAAGTGTGAGTTCTACATAAAGCTATATACTGTATTCTTAGATGATGCTGATTCATTCATCTCAGCACAAACTATACTTATATATGTAATATACCTATATATCTATATAACTAATAT
>NW_024967414.1:0-6499 GCF_019238085.1 Lagopus leucura
GGGGAGGGGAGGGAGGGGAGGAGAGGGGAGGGGAGGGGAGGTTGGTTTAGGATGGAGAAGCACTGGGCTGTGCACAGCAGCAGGTCTCACGTGCAATGCAGATCTCCAGGTCACAACTGCTCATGCCTGGCGCTGCTCCTTTGAAGAGACACAGCCACAGCTGTACAGCTCTCAGGCAAAAGAGCATCCAGCATGAAACCAAGCTCCAAGGTGCACACAAAACACGAGCGCTGCTTGAGGAACACCGCAGAGGTTGCAGTTGTACTGCTCCTAACAGCCAGGTCATCAGGTCTGCTGCAAAGCTGTGCAATGCCTCTTTTTATCACACTGTGCAAAGCTCAAGGTGTGCCCTGCAAAGTGAAGGCGTTGTTCTGGTCCATATCTATCTACTTATCATGCAAGTGAGGCATTTATCTTGCATTACATAGTTATTAATTTTACCCTCAATTCATTTGTGGATGAAATTAATAACATCAGCTTTTTTTTCTTTTTAATGCAGAGCAAAATTTGCACACGATGACCTTCACTTAATCCAAAGAGCTCTTTTTTGCCCTTGTGAAGTCTTGTGATGCTCTGCGCCCATTCCTGTCCTAGTATGAATCCAATTTGCTTGCAGATGTCTCTGTGTTCTGCTCACAGACCCTTCCACAAAAGCCTAGCACAGGCAATGCAATGCCATGGGTGAGACACTGAGCCTTTGTGGACCAGCAGTGCAGGATTCATCTCCCAAAGGCAAGCAAGGTCTGAGGCCACATCCCTGTCCCTCCTTGCAGGACAGGGAAGAACAGGAGGTCTACAAGCAGCAGTGTTTGCTTATTGTGGCGCCACCCCTGCAATCACGGCTTGCAAATGAGGAAAGCCAAGAGTTCCTTGTTTGCCCTTCTCTGGAACAGTGGCCATGTCAGAGCTGCCCAGGTGGCAGCCATATTCCCCTTGGCATTCCTACACACAGCTGTCATTTTCTGGGCTACCTGCCAGGCAAACACTTTGAAGAATATGACAAAAGAGGTGTTAAGGCCTTGGCCAGGGAATCCTGGCAGATGTCTCCTTCCGATCCCAAACTGCAAGTTGCTGTAGAATCACAGAGTCATGGAATCATTAAGGATGGAAAACACCTATGAGATCTCCATGTCCAAACCCAACGCGCCCCACCGTGGCCACTGACTGTGTCCCTCAGTGCCACATCTGCACTGGAACACTCCAGGGATGGGGACTCCACCACTATCCCACGAGGGATGTGGGGCCAGGTAAGTGACTTGATCTTCTTCTCTTCCTCCTGCAGGTCTACATGTAGTCTTGCATGGGAAGCCAGCACCAAATTGTTATAAAAGCACTGGTTTCTGCAAATATTGCCCCGTGGAAACCCAAAATTTGCAGGACACACAAATGGCTTGAGAGTTTATGAGACCTCTGAAGGCAGACATTGCTGCAGGTGTGAGGGAATCATGCATATCCTTACAAACACATCAATCACCTGAAAATAATTATAGAACCATCAAAAAGACCTCCAAGGTCCAGTCCAACTGTTAACCCACCCGCATCGTGCCCACAAACCCACACCCCTCAGAGCCACATCCTGCAGTGAACATCCAGATAACCCTACACAGGGCTGAGATTGTCTGCAGCACTGCCTGCATTGCCATGGAAGGTGAGCAGAGATCCCTTCAGCCAATAAGCAAAACCAAACCAAAGGGCCCTCGACAACAAGGAAAGCTCCATACCCCAAACCTTGCGCATTCTGCTCAGATCAGAAGCTGGGAGGTTTCTCTTTCTTCTTTTCCCTCAAAGAAGCTTGAAGCCAAAGTGAAGTGTTTGGTGGTGGGCACCTTGTGCTAGGAAGTTTTGTTGTTTCTCTGGTGGAAACCAGGAACCAGAGGAGGATGAAATACGACAGAGGTGGTTTTGTAGGGAAGTGAACCCTGCTGCACCACAGCCATGGACACGCCACATTCATGCCATGCTCTCCAATTGAGCTGTGAGCTACAAGCAAGTCTACACAAGGACCATGTCCTATCAGAGACCTCCTGGGCTCAGCATTGCTGCTCCTCTAGAATTTACTCCTTCAGCCTGAAATAAGTGAAACATCAGCTTTTGGAAAGAGATCTTTGTCATTGCAGCAGCCCCTGGGCAGGTGAGTCTTGCACTGCAGCTCCCAGGAGGATTTGCAAGATGCACGGTGTGGTCCTCCAGGCCAAACCAGAGCCCTTAGCAGAGCCAGACTAAGGCTGTGGACTCTGCTCAGCCACCAAATTTCCTGACACACTGGCACTGCACGTCCTTTGAGGCAGCCTTGCTGATTGAAAGGGTTCAAAGGCTGGCTGCCCATGCTGGGTCTGCAAAGACAGCATGCAAAGAACTTCTGCTCCTTTGATTATAGAATCATAGAATATCCCATGTTAGAAGGGACCTACAAGGCTCAGGTTCTGATGAGTTGGTTAACACAAGCTCAGACCTTAAATTAATGATTCTGCATGCAGCATCTGGAGAGAGACCCATGCCCAAGCCCACGGAGACAAGGAAGGAGAAAAGCCAGGGGAAGCACTAGACCAAATTTGGGCTCCCACTTGCTGGTTTCAGCGCCCTGCAGAAGCCTGGACCCACTGCCAGGCTGTGCCACAGGTAGATGGCACTGGTCTGTGCTGGACTCTGCAGGTGGGAGAAGTGGGGTCCCTGCTCTGCACTCTACACCCCTCCATCCAGCAACCATCAGCATCTAAAGCAAGGAACATCCCCTGGAGGGGATGCATTTGCACAACCATGGCAACAGCAAAAGGCCATGCAAACGCCTAGCAGGGTGGCTGTGTGTTTGCAAGAGCCCTTTTCTGGCAACAGAAGCACGGCTCTGAGCAGCCAGTGTCAAGCTCTGCTCATGGAGGGCCTGATGGCTTAACTGGCTTTGGCCTCAAACTGTGTCAGGAGGAAAGAAAATCAGAGTAAGGCTGTTGCAGAGAGAGAGAGCAACCTGTGGAAGCTCAGCAGTGGAGGAGGTTTGAGGTTGAGGTATTGTCTTCATTTTGGGCAATCCAAATTTCCCTGCAAAGGGCAGAGCCTGTGTCCTGAGAAGCTCCAGGTTACCCTCTGACCAACGGAGGATTCCTCCCTACTGCCCACTTTCTGGCTTTCAGCTGCTTCTATCAGTCAACCTTATTACTGAAAAGTTAAGTGCCAGCCTGACTCCACTCCAGCAGGGCTAAACCTACTGGGCAAGTTGTTCTGCTGGAAAACACCATCCATTCCCCTTAAATCTTAGATGCATCCATGCTGCAAACAGGACCAGGTAGAGTCTGGCAAAACATTACTTAGCATGGGCTAAAGTTGTGCCCCAGAGCATGCAAACAGCCAAGCATCCATCTGGGCCAGCATGGCCCAGTGCTCCAGTCCAGCAGACGCTGGTGCAGAGTCCATCCAACCCCACATCTGTAGCAGAGGTTTGATGGATCCATCTCAGAGACTTAACGAGGCTCTAAAGCACAACTTACACTTCCTTTGCAGATGCCAATTTGGAGATGTGTATCCCTGGATCCATATGTACCCTCAAACCTGCTGCTGCTCTGCTGGGACACATATCCACTGTTCTGCCATGGCCAAGCAGAAGCTTTACACAGTCTTCTATCCAGTTTAAGAAGCCAGCAGGCACGCTGATGGCAAACCCTGGGATGTCACCTTCCAGCTTGGCTCCTGGACAGTTTGCAGATGGCGTTCACCCTCTGAAAATTGTCTCTGGATGCTCAGAAGAGGAAGAGGAGCTGCCACTTACCTAGACATAGGAAGCTGAAGACCCACTGGACCACCGCTGCGGTCTGAAGCCTCCTCTGCAGTGGCAGGGAGAGCGGAGCAAACTCAATCTTCATCCTGGGCTCTGTCTGCAGGTCTCAGAAGGAGGAGGAAGCTCAGCAAGTGGTGAATGCAAAGTGCAAAGTTGCCCGTCAATATTTATGCAGCTTTACAGTACAGGGGGTTGTGCAACGTGCAGGGGACTTTGCTGGGAGGTGTCACTGACTTTATGTCAGTGTGACACTCATCGTGTTGTTGGTGCTGCAAGTGTCCTCCGGCTCTGCAGCTCCCAAAAAGGAAAATCCATCACTCCTTGTGCGACAGCAGCTGCAGGAGAGAGCAGGAGGGAAAGGCGAGGAAGGAGCTTGTGAAACAGTGTTGGCTGGGGAGGGAGGAAAAAGGCTTTTCAGAGGAGTGGCTTTGCAGTTCAAAACGTATAACCTATAGATAAAGCTCAAGGCTGTGTCTGCTGGGTGTGGAAAGGGCTGGGAGCCAAGAGGTATGCAAACCATGCATGAGTGTTTCACTGCCCAGCACAGGATGCATGAGCAACCTCCTGCCTCCACCAGGGGATGGATGGGTGGATGGACAAATGGATGGACGGATGGATGAATTGAGATGGATGGATGGATGGATGGATGGATGGATGGATGGATGGATGGATGGAGGGATGGAGGGATGGAGGGATGGAGGGATGGAGGGATGGATGGGTGGATGGATGGATGGAGGGATGGATGGATGGATGGATGGATGGATGGATGGATGGATGGATGGAGGGATCATAGAATCACAGACTGGTTTGAGTTGGTACGGGCCCTTAAAGGCCATCTGGTCCCACTCCCTGCAATACACAGGGACACCCATAGCTCCATCAGGTGCTCACAGACCCATCTCCTGCCCAGGATGCAGTTGACTTTAGAGCAACAAGGGCACAGTGCTGGCTCACGCCCACCAGTACCCCCAGGTCCCTTTTGGCAGGGCTGTTCTCCATCCTTACATCCTTACACCTTACACCCCTTACACCCCAGCTTGTACTGATGCAGACCCAGGTGCAGGCATTGCACTTGGCTTTGTTAAACTTCGTGAGGATGGATGGAGATGGAGGATGGATGGAGGGAGGGAAAGATGGACAGAAGGGTGGATAGGACAGTCAAGGGTCCATGTGCTTCCTTGCATAGACTTACATGGGTGCACGAGCCTGCAAACACTACCTCCTTTTTGCATTTCTACCTCCCGCTGTCTATACCTTTGAAAAATCACATGCATCAAATTCCAACCTGCAATTTTCCGGTTGAACAACAAACAAACAAACAAACGAAACTCTGAAATTTGGGGAAAAAACATCCTCTGAGAACTGACAGTCTGCTCAGGTAAACAAAGGAGCCATCTGAGAATACCACGGGGCTCGGCAGTAACCAGGATACGGAATTAACCATTCACTGGGCTGAACTAAACAGTGGGCTGACTGCTGAAAGGCATCCTTTGCTTCTCTGAGGGCACTGCAAATCCCAGCGCTCGCCGTGGCCAAGGATGACAGAACAAAAGCAAAGACCAGTCCTTGTCAAAAGCAAATGGGAGGTGTGAGCTGGAAAAAAATCCCTCCTCTTTGTCGGGCCCTTGGAACATGCCAGGATGGGAAGGACAGACATCTTTCTGCCTCCCTTTTCTGGACTCACTGACCCTGGGGGCTCTTTTCCTAAAGACACTGGTTGCTTTAATTGAGCTATAATGGGCTCTGATCTTGTTTGCATCTTTGTCTTCAGGCCCTGTCTGTTCTGGGAAAGGAAAAGCTTTTAACTCTTCAGGCTCCGTTGCTTGGAGACCTTTCCTGCTGAGAAACAACCAGCAATTTCCGAAAGCACCAACAATTCCCAAGGCAAACCAGCAGCAAGAACAAAACAAACCACCCTGCAGAGATCATGGAATCACGAAGGCTGGAAAAACCCTCCAAGATCCCCAACCCCATCCCATCCCACCGTGCCCACCAGCCATGTTCCCAAGGTCCAGGTCCTTTTGGGCTGTGTGTGGTCACTGAGGCCCAGTGTGGACAGGGAGGGGACATTCCTTGCAGGGACACTCCTGGGGATGCTTCAAGGTGTGGTTCCCATCCTGCAGGCTTGCTGGGCAGCGTGCTGCTGGGAAGGATCCCACCTGAGCCCCATAGAAGGTCCAGACATTGAGAAGAGCCTTTTGCCCCCAGAAATGTCATGCCAACCCCTGCAGCTGCTGTATCACTGATTCCCTGAGCAGCTTTTTGCTCATGGTTCATTATTACAGTAAAAAATATCATGTTCTATTTATTGATGTACAAGTTGGCTCCATGGAAAAGCTGACCAAGGCTCAGCTGGGTAATAAATATTGATGTCCTGCTCTGTCGTGGGCATGCTATTTGCCTTTTGTATCTATGTTTCCTTAAATCAGGAGAGAAAAATACTTGGAAATGGTTTTGAAATCTTCCAAAGCTTGAAAGGGCTCAGAGGTTTCCAGTTAGTCAGGGAGAGGGATGCAGCTATTGCTGTGCATTGGTGAAACCACACCTGTGCTTTGTGCTACAGGGGAGCAGAGCTCTCTGCACTATGGGGTCTTCCAACAATTAGATGTTCTCTGCATAACTGCTGCTGGAAATATAAGCTGGTGCTGGTCACAGAAGGGGAAGATTCACACTTAGGGGATGGGTTGGATGGGATGGGATGGGATGGGATGGGATGGGATGGGATGGGATGGG
>NW_024967414.1:6509-8880 GCF_019238085.1 Lagopus leucura
GGATGGGATGGGATGGGATGGGATGGGATGGGATGGGATGGGATGGGATGGGATGGGATGGGGTGGGATGGGGTGGGATCAGAGCCATGGAGATATGGTACTGAGGGATGTGGGCAATGGGCATGAGGGTTGGGAGAGGGGTTGGGACTCCTGGAGGGCTTTTCCAGCCTTCCTGACTCTGTGATCCTATAACTGAGATGGTGATTCTCCCATCCCAGCTCTCCTGCGTGTTTCTCTGATTGCTTTCACATCTTTCTCCTGTTCTCTGTGCTGACTTGGTTTGGTTGTGGGGAGGTTGGAGGGGATCATCAGTGAGATACCACTGAGCTGTGATTCCATGCGCTGATGACACCCAGTGCTGCTCACTCCTCCTCCCTGCAGTCCCATGGCAGCACCTCCAAGGGAATTTGTCTGCTGTTCCATTTACTCATATCACCCAATTCTCAGTCACTGAAATCTCATTTTCTCACCATTCCTCCTCCCACACGTGTGTTCCATGGTACCCCTCCAGTGACATTCCCCTTGGCCTTTTCCTTCTCAGGTATTTATAGTCAGTTATCCGATCTCCTATGCTTGTGTTCAGCATTAAGCCCTTTAATCCCTCAATAGGTCATCTCTGTAATCCCTTTATCAGCAGCCCTTGTGATTGGGTTGATCAATGTCCATCTCTGAATGCGAACCCATGAAGCCCTGGGTCACCGAGCTGCGGGTTTTGCAAGTCATCCAGCTTTACACATCAGCATACTGGGGTGACCTCACAGGACCCCATACCTGGAATGGAACAGTTTGCACGTGGGGAGCTGGCTGTGCTCCGGGACCGAGGACCTGAAGGTTTACCTGTAAGGAGCAATGCCATGACACGCATCCAGTGGGAGGGAAGTTATCAGGAGGAAGCTGAAAGTGTAATTGCAGTAATCATCTGTTGGTTTCTCTTTCCTGGAGGTGCCCAAGGCCAGGTAGGATGGGTCCAAGGTGGCCTGTTGGATGGGTGGCACCCAGCCCACAGCAGGAGGTTGGAACCAGGTGAGCCTCGAGGTCCTGTCTCCAACTCAAGCCATTCTATGACCCTGACTATGATTCTATGATTCCTCTTTCGCCATTGAGTTCCATTACAGAATTTCATATCCACACAGTTGTGTGTGACCACAAAATGATTTAAGACTCAAGAGTCCACAAAAAATCCTCTGTACGTGGCCAACTGCTGTGGTGCTGTATTCCTTTGTCCATGGTGCCACATGCTGGGGACCAAGGAAGGGACAGTCCTTGCAGGGACAGCCCTGGTGCAGAGATGATGCTTCAAGAATGTGACTTGGACATGGAGGTAGCAGAGATATTGGATATAAATCTATCTTAAAAGACCTTTTTGCACCTAATCAAGATGGTGTGGAGCTGGATGCACTTCTCCAGGCGCACACACTTCATCTGGAGAGCTCTGACCTGGGTCTGCATTGGAGCCAGGGCCTCATCTCTTGTGAAGCTGATGCCAATGGTCTCTATAATCGTAGAACTGAAGAATATCCTGAGTTGGGAGGCACCCATATGGATCATTGAGTTCAACTCCTGGCTCCACACAGCACCCCTCATCATTATTATTAATAATAATTTTCATATTTAAATGATTTTAAATCAAACCATCTTCCCTCCCATAAAGTCTTACACTGAGCTTTACTGCGCTGCTCCTGTGACATACCATTCCCACTGCAGTAACTGGTGGGTATGTGTGCACGAGGGGAAAACTTGCACACACGGCATGTGATGTTGGTCGGTGATCAGAGACAAGTAGCCAGTCCCTCTTTGTCAGCAGATTAGCAGAGAAAAATTGAAATTTGGAGAGCAGCAGCAGAAGCAGCTTCAGACCTGGCCCAGGATGGGCACCATCAGCTGTAGCTCAACTGGACGCTCAACATCCCGACTTCATCTGAGGATGCCTGGAAAAGATTCACCAGCTCCTTGTTAATTAGCTCCCAAAACACTGCTGTCATTGTGTGGGGATGCCTGGAGCTATTCCCTGCCTCTGCATCAAGGATGAGACCCATTCCTGCACAGATGAGACCCAGCTCAGCCTCCTGGGCATCTACTGAAAGCCAACACTAACTCAGGGTGCTGCAACATTCAGGGTTTGCTCTGCTTTCCTCCCCAATGCGATACCCCTAGCACCATGCAAACCAGCTTTCTTGGGTGGCATCAAAACCCATTGGGCAAATCCCAGTGCAGTGACAATGGTGTCCTTGGTCATTCCCAACCCAACATCCCAACATGACACCGTGGCCTTTTCCCAGGAGAACAGGGAAAGCTGTTCTTCAACCCAACCCAGTGTCCCATCGTGGCACCATGGCCTTTATCCAGGAGAAAGCTATTCCCCAGTCCAACC
>NW_024967414.1:8890-21284 GCF_019238085.1 Lagopus leucura
GCACCATGGCCTTTATCCAGGAGAAAGCTATTCCCCAGCACAACCCAGCGTCCCACCATGGCCTTTTCCCAGAAGAACAGAGAAAGCTATTCTCCAAGCCATCCCAACCCAACCCAACCAGTGCCCCATCGTGGCACCATGGCCTTTATCCAGGAGAAAGGGGAAAGCCATTCCTGCTTTTGGCTGTAATTTGAACTCTAAGGCACTTCTATTTTATTTTATTTTTTAACTCCTATGCTTTCCAAGAGAAGTTTGCAGCCAGCAGCTCCATTGGGCTAATTAGAGCTAATGGACTTTACTTGACGTATGCGATTAGATTATTTCCATTGCTGATTCCTGAAAGTGAATGAGCAGCCATGCTTCAGGATTTATACAGAACCACACAGTTCTCTCCGGGAGACACTGAGTGATTTGTTCTTTCTGCAGCCTCTAGCTTCATCCAGCACTGCTGGGTATCTGCAGAGCCTCCTGACACTGCCAAACCTTGCAGAGCTCAGGAAAAAGCAGAGATGGGGGATGCATGACTTTGCGCCTTCCTGCAAAACCAGCCCATTGCTCTGTGCACATGCAAAATCCCAGAGGGATGGAAGGTGCTGTGCAAAAGCCCAGCAAGCAAGCTGGATGCAGGGCTGGGACACCCTGCAGCTGTAGGATGGGAGCTGTTGCATTGGGTTACTGTGGGCTTGATCCCTTTGCAATCTTGCAGACCTTGGGTGGCGTTTTTCCTGCTTTCCTATCATCAAACTGAAAGCAGCGTGCAAAGAAACGCAGGGCTGGAGACAGGCGCTGCTGCACCTCGTGCAAAAAGGGATTGCAGTGCATTCAGAGCTTCTGTGCTCCCCATGGAATTGCCTTTATAACGTCAGTTTGAAGAGGAAAGCAGTGACTGGTGCTTCTGTTGCAGGTGCACAACCCCTGTACCTGCCACACGCAGAGCAACGAACTCCTGGAAAACTGATGTGAACCCCAGTGCTGAAGAGCTTCCTGTGTCTTTAATGAAAATCCCACCCCTGCAACCCTGCAATGAAATGGCAGAGGGAGATAATTGGCTGCAATAACAGAGTGCAGTGTCTGCACGTGTGCACGTGTCCATGTGTGTGCACATGTCCTCATGCATGTGTAGGTGAGCACGTGTGCATGAGTTCATGCATCTGTGCACGCTCTCACATGCATGTTTCTGTATGCATGTGTATGTTGTGCATGAGTTGATCTGTGCCAGGGCATGTGTACACGTATTAATGTGCAAGCATGTGTGCCTACATGTATGAATGCATTTGCATGTGTCCATGGGTGTGCACACGGATGGGTGTTCCCACATGAGCACTTGCATGTGCACATGGATTTGCAAGTGTGTGTATGTGTGTGACTGCACGTGTGCGTGTTTATGCCTGCACACCTGTGTGCACCACGGTTCACATGTGATTTTGCATGTTCTCCCGTGTGCATGTAATTGTGTATGTGCAAATGCTTGTGCTTTGCACATGTGTGTACCCGTGTGTGTATGCACACATGTGAATCTCAATGCATGCATGTTTGCAAGCAGGGGTGTGTAGGTGCATGTATACCTGTGTGTGTGCCCAAGTGTGCATGCATGTGGTTGCATGTGTGTGTGCACATGCACATTCGTGTCCATGTGTGTGCATGCATTTCTGTAGGTGTGTCCAGCTGTGTGTGCATGTGTGTGCATACATCTACATGTAAACATGCACATGCATGCAGGTCCACACATGTGCACATGCACATGCAATATATGAGCATTCACACATGTATAATCACAGACATGCGTCCACACGCACAGATACGCACACATGAACACATGCACAGTCACACAGTGAACTGAGTGCACACAGCAGCCACAGTCACACACATGCATCCACATGCAGGCACACGCTCACACACACAAGCACGGTTACACCTGCACACATCTGTGCACATGCAAACACATTTATGTGCACACACATTCAAATGCACGCAAGTGAAACCACATGCATGCAAGCTTGTGCACACACATGGATACGCTTGCAGCAACTCACCCCTATGTGCAAACATGCACATGCAGGTACACACACATACTCATACATGTGCAATATGCAAGCATTCACACGTGCATTATCACATACATGCATCCACATGCACAGGTTTGCACACATGAACGCACACAACACACACGGACTGAATGCACACAGCTGTGTGAGCATGCACAGTCGCACACATGCACCCAAATGCAGGCACACGCTTGCACATACGTGCCTCCATGCAGGCACCCAACCACGCACACACCCACACCCAGCCCTCCATGCAAGCGTGCACAAGCGGAAACGCACACGCGAGGCACATGCATGCACACGCGTGCTGGTGCATGTGCAGACATGTCCTGATGTGTGCACACACCTGCACACACACATATGTGCATATATGCATACGTGCAAACGTTGATACGCACGGCCCTCTCCTGCGCGCGTGCGCATGCGCGCAGGTGCGTGGACGCCCCTTGGCTGAGCCCCGCCCCTTTGGTAAGCTCCGCCCCTTTAGGCCCCGCCCCCGTCAGAAGCCCCGCCCCGTTCTGCGCTGCGCTGCGCGGGCGTTGCGCGGGGCTTTGCGCTCCGCTCCCTGCACCGCTCCGCTCTCTGCGTGCGGCCGCTGCGCGGAAAGTGCGCGGAGCAGCGCGGAGCAGCGCGGAGCGGGGCCGCCATGGCGTGGCCCTGCATCACCCGCGCCTGCTGCATCGCCCGCTTTTGGAACCAGCTGGATAAAGCCGATATCGCCGTCCCTTTGGTTTTCACCAAATATTCCGAAGCCACCGAGCAGCCCCTCCCCGCGCAAATCCCTCGCAGCGCGGCGGCGCCCATCGATACCCAACCCGGGGGCGATGCCGCGGCTGCGGGCGGGGGGGACGCGGCTCCCGGCCCCGCACGGCCCGGAACGGCCCCGCACGGCTCTCCGCCCGCGGACTCGGTGATGCGGCACGACTACAAACCCTGGAAGGTGCAGCGCCCCGAGCCCAGCTGCAAACCCAAAAGCGAGTACCAGCCGTCCGATACGCCCTTCGAGAAGGAGACGCAGTACCAAAAGGATTTCCGCGCTTGGCCCATCCCTAAAAGAGGGGACCACCCGTGGATCCCCAAAGCGGGTCCTTCCCCTATGCTCGTCCCTGAGCGCGGATCTCCCGAGAAAGCGGCTCAGGAGAAGAGGAGGAAGAAGGAGGAGGAGGCGGAGGCGGACGAGGAGCATCCCAAGGCGGCCCGGCCCGGGGATGGCCGAGAGAAGGGGCGGCAGAGGGGCGACGAGGCGGGCGGGCAGGAGGGCCGGGGCCGGGCGGCCGCCGATGCTCTCAACCGGCAGATCAAGGAGGAGGTGGTGGCGGCGGGGGTCAGCTCGTCCTACAGGTGAGACCCCCACCTCGGCCGTCCCGTCCGTCTCTGGGGGGCGGGGCGGTTTGGTTCCCGAGGATTTTCGCTGTTGCTTTGTCGCCCTGTAGCCACCTCTCGGCCCGTCCCGCTTTATTGGGATGCAGGGAGTGAAGGTTCGGGTCCTACGGGGAGGGTCTGCAGCGCGGCCCCCACCCGCCGTGCGGGTGCTCTGGTCACTTCTCTGCCGTGTGCAAAGCTCTGCTGGTCCCCTCCGAGAGGATCTCTGGGTGCTCAGAGACCCCACTGCATCCTGACAGCATCCCTGTATCCCAGCAGGGACCCAATATCCTGAAAGCATCCCTGTATCCTGACAGCATCCCTGTATCCCTGTGGTGTTCCTATATCCCAGCAGCATCCCTGCATCCTGACAGCATCCCTGTTTCCCTGTAGTGTCCCTGTATCCCAGCAGCATCCCTGCATCCCAGCAGCGTCCCTGGATCCTGACTGCATCCCTGTATCCTGGCACTGTCCCTGCATCCTGAAAGCATCCCTGTATCCTGAGAGCATCCCTGTATCCCGACAGCATCCCTTCCTCTTACAATGCAGAGACCCCCACTGTGTCCTGACATCATCCCCGCATCCCGACAGCATCCCTGCATCCAGAAACATCCCAGTCCCTGGCTTCACAGACCCCCCTACATCCCTACAGCATCATCCCTGGGCCCCAGGCATGCTGGGCCAGCAGCATCCCCAAGACAAAGCATCCCAGGGCCGCGTTGGGATGCGGGTGACGTGCGCCCTGCGCTGCTTGGGTGGGGCAGCCTTGGGATGCTGCCATGTTTAACGCGGCACGGAGTGGGGCGGCACGTCCCTGGGTTCCCCCCCTCCGTTCCCCCCTCCTTTTATTCCCCACCCCAGTCTCGGTGCCCTGATTTCACCCCTTTTAGCATTCGCTGCATTAATCTCCTCGCTTTGCTTGTATTTCTGAGCGGGGTCGGATGCGTCGGGAATGCAAAAACAAAGTGGCTGCTGCCCTGCACGGGTGTTTGCAAGGAGGATTTGCTGAGATTGTGTTTTCCAGAGCTTTCTTTGGCAGTGCCCACCTCTGTCGAGGGTGGGGATGGCAGAGAGCAGAGCTGGGGGGGGGGGGGCTGCTTTGTGACCTAGGTGTGACTGCAGCTTTTTGCTTGTTCCTGTGCCTGTGTGCACAGCGGTGGGTTGGGGAAACATCAATTTTCTTCCCTAAGGGGGGTTTGGAGATCGTGCTCTGCCACCAAGCAGATAGTAAATCCTTGCAGGTTTACTGTGAAGCTGGGTTTTCTGTCCCACTGTCCCTATTCTCCAGGTGGGAGATGGCTCAAGCAATGGGATTTAGGGTTTATTTTTGCTTGTTTTTGCTGTGTTTTGGAAGAACCACATCCATCTCTCTGGGGATGCGGTGGTTCAGGTGCTCTGAGATGGCAGAGGATGGGCAGGGATTTTCGAGTTGTCTGTTTTGGGATTGGGAATAGAGCTGGAGAGCTGTCACGGTTTCACTCTTCCATCGCTACAAAGGATAATTAGGGTTATTTACGTAATTATTTAGATGCAGATTGCTTGCCGTTCCACCCCTGTGTGCACCCCATAGTCTGCTCCAGCAAACCCCTACAGCTGCATGTCCTCCCTGTGCAGAGGCTCAGATGGGTTCAGGTGCTGGACCCAATAGGAACGCGAAGGCTTGATGTTGTGGCTGATTGCTCTCAGCTTCTGTTCAAATCAGGCATCTTTCAAGTGTTGCTTTTTGTTTGGGTTTCTGAAAGCCAAACTCTGCCAATCCCCGTGACTGTGGAAAACCTCAGTGCTCTTGGGTCTCCTTACCTGTATAGGGTTGTGTAGGGTTAGGTGAGATTGGAACATCTCCAAGGTTGAAGGTTCCACTCCAAGGATGGGGCCACCCACAATTGCCAGATGGGGCAGCCAGAATTACCCCCTAACAACCCAGGGGTGGCTAACATGGGGCTTTGTCCTCTGTGCCCTTTGCTGGTGTGTGGCTGCTGGCTGGAGGCAGAACTGGGGAAGATTTCCTTCCAGTGCTACGAATCAGCGTAATGTGATGCTCTGGAGCTGGGAAGAGACCTTTGGTGAAACCAAAGAACACACCACTAATGGCTTGTCAGCGTGCTGTGATGCTGTGTTGTTTACTGGGGAGTTTGGAACAGAGCATGGGATGCATCCAGCGACGGGCCCAAGGTCATCAGCGCATGAGAAAGGGAGGAATTCCCCTTTTTACCTCTTCATAGAGAATATTGCAGAGCCCATGTGCTGTGAACTCTCTGGTCTGCTCAGAGCGATAGAGCAGAGAGCGTTCCTGATGGTGATGGCCATGGAGGATGGAGGCTGCTCCCAGCCCTGGTGCTGGAGGATTATTTAGAATAATAGAATCGTTAAGATTGGAAGAGACATCCAAGATTGTCTTGTCCAACCCTCAACCCATCCCCACCGTGCCCACTCATAGAATCATGAAGGTTGGACAAGACCTCCAAGATCCCCAAGTCCAGCCGTCACCTCATCTCCCCCTATGCTCACTCAATCCTTCAGCAAGTCCAGAGCAGCTATGACAGCACTGCACATCTGCAGGGGACTCCACGTGCCCCAGAGATCTTACAGAATAACTGGGAAAACCATTTGTGTAGGGAAATGACCGAGTGTGCGTCCAATCCTAATGGTTTCTGTAAGTGAAGTGACTCCCAGGACAGTTGTAGTTTGAATCCCTTGGGAGCAAGTAGGCTTGAAGGTGATCAGGTTGTGCATGTTGGCATCTGTTTGCCATGTAGGGTCTTATTTCTCTTCTGCAATGGGGAAACAGAAGCAGGGCTTCCCAGGGACCACCTGATCCCTTCCCAAAACACGGGCTGCCCAGGCAAAGCTATGGGGCCAGTTTGCGCTGCTTTCATCCCCCTCCTCTTTGCTCCCCGCAGACCTTGAGGGACCACATAAGGACATCTTTCAGCAAGGAGGAAAACTGGGTTTGTATATTTTTCCCTGGAGAAAAAATGAAAGGGGAAATCTCAAATGAGAAGCATCGCTCCCATTGTGCAGAAGCGGGTGGTAGTGCAATGAATTTCCCCATGAGAAGCAATATTGTGAAGCTTTGTTTTCAGATTCTTTACTAGAGACATATATGGATTTTTTTTTTTTTTTAACCAAAGTTTTTATTTATTTTTCCCACCAATTTCTCTTCCTATCAGAGGAAATGAGAGGAATAGTGGTGACTCCTGTAGTATTAACGAGGCGCCTGTTGCTAATGCGCTGTCGCTCATCTCAAGCCCTGGAGGTGCTGAAGACGTGGAGCAAATGGGAAGTGTAGGAGCTGCAGGGATGAATGACTCAGTGCTGGAGCTGCTGTGAGCTTTGTGAGATGCAGAGGAGCTGACTCAGGAGGGATGTCCTCCTTGGAGCCACTCACACACGGATGGGGAGTTCATGCTCCATCACTGTACAACTGGGGATGTCGGGTTGGAAGGATGTCCCCATCTGGTCCACATCGCAGTTCTGTGATAGGATGGAGGAGATAATGAACCAGGGCTTTTCTGGGCAGACTTAATCTCCCAGTGTTGTTTAGCTATGACCTCTCATTTTGCATAGGAGCGATGTTAAGTTAATCCATATAGATGTGTGGATCCAAGATTGCTGTCGGCTGCAAGGAAGGCAAAGGAACGGGGAATTTTCATCCATCCGGAAAAGGAGGTTCAGTGGGTGATATTGAGTGGCTTTGGCTCTGTTCATACCCTTAGCAGATGTTGCTGGTGCTCCAGGGACCAGTGTGTGGGATAATGGCATGGAGAAGGCTCTCACAGTGAGATGTGGAGAGGGTTGAAATGAGTGTTGCAGCTGTTTTATCACTCTCCGCATCGGAGGTGTTCAGCAGATGCGTAGATGTGGCACCTGGGGACGTGGTCGGTGGGCATGGGAGGGATGGTACTGTGTCCAGTTTTGGGCCCCTCACTGCAAGAAAGATATTGAGGCCCTGGAACGTGTTCAAAGGAGGGCAACAAAGCTGGTGAGGGGTCTGGAACACAGGGCTGCTGAGGAGAGGCTGAAGGAGCTGGGAATGTTCAGCCTGGAGAAGAGGAGCTCAGGGGAGACCTCATTGCTCTCTATAACTTCTGAAGGGAGGTTGTAGTGAGCTGGGGGTCGGCCTCTGCTCTCGTGTCATCAGTGATAGGAGCAGAGGGAATGGTTTCAAGCTGCGGCAGGGGAGATTCAGGCTGGACATGAGGAAGTATTACTGTTCAGAAAGGGTGGTCAGGCACTGCAATGGATGCCCAGGGAGGTGGGGGAGGCACCGAGCCTGGGGGTGTTCAAGGAAAGGCTGGATGTTGTGTTGAGGGACATGGTTTAGTGGGAGCTGTTGGGAATAGGTGAACGGTTGGACTGGATGATCTTGAAGGTCTTTTCCAACCTTGGTGATTCTATGATTCTATGATTCTATGATTCTATGGGTTGGGCTTGGGGATCTGGGAGGTCTTTTCCAACCTTAAGGATTCCATGATTCTGCAGTTTTATGACCGGTCTCCCCTGGATGTGGTCTGTCCATCAGCTGGGAAAGAGTCTCGGTACCATTCCAACCCAAAAGTCATATTGCCTGCACTCACCTTGAAGTGGACAGTATCCATCCTCAGACTCAGCTGGAAGCAGTGTAGGCAGAGCAGAATTTTGTGGCTGTGCGTGCTGCAGGGCGGGATTGAAGGAGGTGGCATTCTGGTGATGGAGTTGTTGATGGACCTGAGCAGTTTTTTGTCTGCTCCTGCTCTGCTGTGGTCACCTTGGCAGGGACTCCATGGCACATAGGATTGGATGGAACCCACTGAACCATTACATCCAATTATAGACATCCCATTGCTTAGTTTTTTTTCTGTCCCCCAGATCAGCTGTTCTTCTCTCCCTCTTCCTGAGGGAAACCAGCATTTCTAAAATATGGATCCAACGTGCTGCTTGTGGGTTTGGGGAGGAGACGCCCATCTCTTCCTGACCCCACCACACCACCTTTGTGGCCATCACTACCTCTGCTGACCCCTTCATTCTCCTTAGGCACTTCCAACCATAGCAAGAAATCCCATTGATTAGAGCCCAGCCTGGGAGCTTCATGCTGGATTTTCACCCCGTTTTGAGCACGTCAGTCGAGGTCCTTCCCTTTCTTCTTCCTGCATGCTATCCTGATCCTCCTCCCTCCCGGTGCTGCCCATAGTATTGTGCCATTAGGAGGTCTCATCAGCATTGCCCTACTTTTGTGTGCCAAAGTCAACCTCAGCACCGTTAAGCACCGCTAACCTCCTTCCAGGCTGCAGCTCAGCATTCAACACTTTGCATTTCCATTTCCCATGCCCAGTTTCTCGTTCGGCTGATGTTCGTATTCGCTGCCTTAATTAATAATCTCCCACGTGGCACGGTATCAAATGCTTTAGATAGATTTTCACATTTTCTTTGTCTGCTAAGTCAGTTATAGTATCAAAGGACGTGTCAGACATCCCTCCTCCTCCCTTCCCCATCCCTGCTGTGCCTGTTTGGACAGCAGTGCATGCAGGAGCAGATGCTGCTGAGCAGACCCCAATTCCACATGGCAGCTTCGGGCTACTGCTGTAAAGCAAACAATAAATAAAGATAAGAGGGAGAGAGATCGTCTCATTTAGACAGCAGGACTCTGTCTGCCCTTCCTTTGCCAAATAAATCATGAATAGCTGTTGTAAATTTGTCTCCTCTCGCATTTAGAGCATGACCTTTGCTTTCCCTGTCTCCTACCAGCGGAACAACCCTTCGATTTCTAAGTACTTCTGCACTCTCCCCTCTATCAATCTTGCTCTCCTTTGCTCTTTGCTGGATGTGAGCACAGCCCTGGTGCTGATAACTGCAGGTGAGCCTTGCTGCGCTGTGCTGAGCAGCAGGGAAGGGCAGCTTCAAGGAACCCTCAGAGGATGCAAGTTTGATTTCTTTGGATTGGTAACTCAGCACCTTGGATACCCTTCAGATGTCCCCTCTCTCTCACTGTGTTTATAATACACCCACAGGGCAGCTCAGCGACTGCTTCAACCTCCGCCTCGTCTCCCCTCCCCAAGCCCAGCATTGCAGGTGCTCTGTAGCAAACACGTTTTGCTTTCCTATTAATAGCTCCTTTTCTTACACAGTGCCTTCACCTGAGGAAACCCTGCAGCACTGCAACAGTGCGTGCATGCAGAGGCTGCTGCTGCATTGGGATCCCAGGGGTTTGCATGGGCTGCTGCAAAGCAAGCAGCAATGCACAGGGCTGCTGTGTATACCCACACCCTGCAGGACAGCACGTTGTGTTGAGGATCACTGCTCTCCTGTGGGTTTGTTGTTGTTTGTTCCTCACCTTGATGCCTCAGATTTGCTTTTCCATGCTCATCCTCATCTTGCTGCCTTTATAAACTCTCTGCTTCCTGTGGGAGTGCTTTGTGTAAATGCGAGCTGTTGATTAAATGATGCTTACATGCAATTATTAGGTGAACTGGTGGATATTTTCCTCTTCTTTGTCCATTTTTCTCCCAGTTCATAGGACTGTGGAATCATAAAGTCAGGAAAAGTCCTCCAAGATCCCCAAGCCCAATCCCAGCCCACCCCCCCATGCCCACTGCCCGCATCCCTCAGTGCCACATCCCCACAGTTCTGGAGCACCCCCAGGGGTGGTGACTCCACCACTCTCTGGGCAACCTGTGCCAGTAGCTGACCACTTCCTTCCCGTTAATCCAGCTACACAGGCAGAGGGGGGGAGATGGGAGGGAGCCCCTTTCCTGTAGAAGTGAAGCTGATGTATTTCTCCTAAAACAATGACAAGCAGACATCTTAGAAGCCATGCATTTATGTGGAGCTGGGCAGGTTGGGTTCAGCCAGAAATCCAGTGTAACCAGCAAAAAATTGGACTTGAGAAGGTCAGAGTTTGGCAGGCCAGTGTGTTGCAGTACAGAAACCCAAGGTTTGTGTCTGGGTGCTGGGTGAAGGGTGAGAAAGTCCTTCAGGACCAGCCCTGATTGCTGAGCTTCAGCCTTCCTCCAGCATCTCCTTTTGCTTCTCCTCGTGGAGGCAGGGCTGGAAACACAGGCAGGGCTGCAATTCTCAACTTTTACCATTCTCCAATTTGGGAAGCAGTGGGGCTGGTGGTTTCTTGGCAGAGCATGGTGCCAATAGGACACCATTCCCAGCAGAGCAGGGTACTCTTTCCCTTCCCACCTCCACTTGATGGATTTTGAGGCTCCATCAACCCTGAGTTCTGCCAGGAGGTCATCTTGCAAGGTATCTTGCAGTATGCTTGCAGTTTGAGCCACACTTTGCTGCCAGTGCAATGGAGTGAGCTCTGGTTTGGGGAAGTTATTTAAACTAAGGGGGGAATTAGGTGCGAAAGTCTGATTGTTCCATTCTTTGCTGGGTTTTTGAAGCCAGGATGCATCTCAGGATTTAACATTTTGAAGTCCTGACAGCACTGTAGTAGAATCACTACTACTACTGTGGGAGCTATTGGGAATAGGTGAACGGTTGGACTGGATGATCTTTTAGGTCTTTTCCAACCTTGGTGATTCTATGATTCTATGATCACAATGTCCTGAGTTGGAGGGGACCCATAAGGATCATTAAGTCCAACATTTGGGCAGCTTTTGCAAAGCTGGCTCCTGGAATTTTGGACCGAGGGTGGTGGGATATATGAAGATGGAAGTGAACAACTGGAAGGTGTCTTATTAAACGTGAAGTGCCACTGCTTTGAGCAGGAGCGAGACTTGTCTGTTCAGCCCTTCCCATCTCAACATCTACAGTCTGCAATCTAAGATCACTACATCTACTTCTCTGAAAGAGTGGTCAGGCACTGCAATGGGCTGCCCAGGGAGGTGGTGGATTCACCAACCCTGGAGGAGTTCAAGGAGCATTTGGACATTGTGTTGAGGGACGTGGTTTAGTGAGAACTATTGGTGATGGGTGGATGGTTGGACTGGATGATCTTGGAGATCTTTTACGACCTTGGTGATTCTGTAATTCTATGATCTGGTCTTCCGGTGTCTCTTCAGGTATTTCTAGCCATGGTGCTTTACACAGTGCTCCCAGTGTGATGCAAAATGGGAAAAATGAAGGCTTGTATTGTTCTTGAGCAGTGGGAAGGGTCAGGATGTCTAGAGATGGTCCACTCCTGTACCAGTTGCTTCATAGCCTCTCCACTCTTTTGTTTATTTGTTTATTGAAATACAGAAAGGCTGTAATTGCTCTTGAAACACAGAAAATAGTGTTGATTGATGTGATCCGAGTTCTGGATTTCAGCAGACACCATGTTCTAGCCCATATGAATATTACTTGGTGTGAGACCAGAGTCTGGTAGCAGCCAAGGTTTGAGGCTTGGTATGGAAGTTGCATGGTTGTATTATGCAGAAGGCAGAATGAGAATCGCTGTGGCCCTGATTGCTGTGGGCACTCCATCCCTCTGCTGCACTGGGAGACATCTCTTGGGAAGGGGAAGGAGTGCTGCAGAGGTGTTCAGAGCTTCTGCAGGGCCAAATGAACACGCTGCTATGATACGATATATAAGGGATAACTATGCTATAATAGGAAAGTAGTGTGTAAAGTTCTGTGAGACCATATGGAAAGATACTTATATACAAAATATATGAATATGTTGGTTTTACCTCTTTCTTGCATAGATTTTATTCGTTTACATTCATTCCATACTCTCAGGTATCAATGTGTTCATGTGGTCTAACCAGCACATAGGCCAAGAGACACCAGCTACTGAGTCCTTACTGCACCTCCTGGTTTCCCTCAGCTGATGACAGCAATCTAGTTTTTGGACAGATGTTTAATATCATTTAGATTATACCAGTTGTTCTGTGTGGGCTTCTGTTTAGTATGTCTTGTTAGTGGGCCAACAGAAAAAGGATTGGAAGAAACACCATATTTTAGGGTTTGGGACTACATGGTCTTTAGGGTCCCTTACAGCCCAAGCCATTCTGTGACTCCATGGCTGCTTGACTCCATGACTCCATGACTTCATGACTCCTTGATTCCATGACTTC
>NW_024967414.1:21294-64209 GCF_019238085.1 Lagopus leucura
TGACTCCATGACTCCATGACTCCTTGACTCCATGGCTCCATGACTCCATGGCTGCTTGATTCCATGAGTCCATAACTGTAAATCGTTGACTCCTTGACTGTATGTAATGTGCTGCAGCTGTAATACTCTCCTCCTGCTGTGAGAGCATAGAGCATCTGGCCTTGGTGGAAATAACTAAGTTCTCATTTTGATCAGTTGGGAAAGGCAACCTCTGATAGGTTTTCTTGTTTTTCTTGGTGTTTGAACACATGTTTTCAGTGCTATTACAGTCACACCTATCTTAATATTTTCATTACTTACCTCTGCTTCATCCTCGATGGCCCATTGTGAGGGCCGTGGAGCTTTGGAGACGTGTCCCAAGAGCTTGATCTGAATCTCAATGGAGTCAATGAATAAAAAACCCTCTGTACAGCTTGGAGCATGGATGTGTTTCTGCAGGAGCATCACAGTTTCAGCCAGCAATAGTGTTCATTGAGCTCCAGCACCACGTGCATCCTGCACAGGTGGGTCACATCTGCTTCTTCCCTTCTGTATAGGATGCAACCAATCTTAAATATCCCATAGAAGCATTAAGATTGGAAAAGCCCTCCGAGATCCCCATGCCCAATCCACCTCCCCATGCCCAGTGCCACAGTGCCACATCTTCACAGTTCTGGATCACCTTCAGGGATGGTGACCACCCCCACTCCTTGGCAGCCTGTGCCAGTGCATCACTGCTCTTTGGAGAAGGAATTTCACCTAATATCCAACCCGAATCACCTCTGGCACGATGTAAAGCCATTACCTCTCATCCTATCACTAGTTACCTGCGAGTTACCATGGAAATACCTCCCTAGCATCAGTACCTTATGGTGTATAGGAGCTTTTTAAGGACAGAAAGGGACTTTAGGACTGCCCCACCTGACTGCCTGTGCAGTGCTATATTTCATCTGTATGCTGACTGCATCACTTGTGTCTGGTGAAATCATCTTGCATACTGGAATTGGAATTCAAAGAGATCTTGACATATTGGTGAAACAGCCTGAAATAAATGGGAAGAGGGAAGTTCTTTACTCAGAGAGCGGTGAGGTGCTGGAACAGCTGCCCAGAGAGGCTGTGATGCCCCGTCCATCCCTGGAGGTGTTGGAGGCCAGGTTGGATGGGGCCCTGGGCAGCCTGGGCTGCTGTGAGATGGGGAGGTTGGTGGCCCTGCATTGGTGGGGGGTTGGAGCTTCGTGATCCTTGAGGTCCCTTCCAACCCAAACCATTCTCTGATGCTGTGAAGCAGTTCAGGAGAGATGGGGGTGTGACAAATAGGGAGAAATAACAGTGGTAGCTCAAAAACCAAATGTCAGTAATTATTATTGCATTGAAAAAGAAAGTATAGGAAGTAGTAATTAAAAAAAAAAAAAAACACCAAAAAAAGTAATGTATTGGCATGTATGTAGAGGAATGTGATGCATAAGGTGTATCGTCCTTACACATTAGTAAAGCCTCAGGTTAACTCTTGCTCAGGATTTGGCTTTGTATTTTGGCAGAGCTGTGGACCAAAGGAGGTCCATCAGGGAGGTGAGGAGTGCAGAAAGTGCGGTCACTAATGAGGGGGAAGGTGTTCAGTTATTGTGGGCAGGATGCAGAGCACGAAGGAGGCAGATAACTGTCTTTGCAGAGATGCAGAGGTCCATTGGGATGCTCCAGCCCATGGAGAGGAGCAGGGCTTGTGTGCTGAATAGAAGAACGTACCCAGTGTTCTGCTGGAGCAGGGCTGAGAGATGTTGTGGCCACTGAGGGTGGCAGCAGGATGTCTCCACAGTCCCTCTTTTTGAAACTAAGGGGAAAGAAAGTCCTTAGCATTCGTTCCCCGCATTGATTTTCTGCCTGCAGTGACCTTGGAGCTGCTTGTTTTTCTTTACGTTCCCCAAGGCACAGGTTGGATTAAGCAATTAAAGGTTTAATAAGAGTTGCATGGGTGTATGCGTGATGACATTTGATGGATGCTATCAGCCATCACCCACTGCTCTCCCTGCCAGCCTTTATCCCGTGCTGAGGTTGTGCTGGAGGCTGATGCCATGTTGGACCTTGTGTTTCTCCATGACCAAAGGCCGAATAACCCCTTAATGGGCTTGAAGCCTGTGTGCATAGCTGGTGGTTTGAAGTCAAAAGTCATTGCTCAGCAGTTAATAGGGTTAATATGGGACTGCTGACCCCACCCTGCCTGGCTCAAAGCCTTTGCATGGGAAACCACGCAACTTCTGTATGTGAAAATAGAGATCCGTGTTCTCCTCTCATGGAGATCAATGAGAAAAGCCCTTTTGTTGGGAAACTGCCCCTTTAACTCAGCAGAGAACCCAATGTGGCAGCCGTAGGGCAACAACGTCTCCCCATCCTTCATCCTGGCTGCAACCTAAGTTATTTTTCTTTTTAGGCAATGCAATATTTAATTATTACTTAATATAAACATTTTATGAACTGTTACGATGGGTGAATTATTTATGGAGGGGGAAAGAGTGCTTTTTCTGAGCCTTTTTGCTCTGTCAGTTGCAATAAATATCAATCCAGGATTGTGCTTAAAGCACGCATGCTGTGCCTTGGAGACGGTGCCTTTGTTTCTGGTCTCCTCTCACAATTAAGTACCTGCTTAATACACTTATCCCTTGCATGCTTTATTTCTTGATGAAGCTTGGAACAGCTCCAAAGGAAGAAGTATTTGCACATCATCTGCTCTCCAAATGCATGTTATTTGCCCAGTGGAGAGGCCGTAAACCTTTGCTGCACGCAAAGGTTGGTGCTTAGCAATAACAAATCCTCCTTCCTGTCCATTGCAGATGAGCTGTAAACGTGTGCTTTTAAGTTTTATTCCACCAGGTTTTGTTGGTTTCTGGTTTGGTTTTGCTTTAGGAAGGGGATAGCAGCACACCTTTGTAGATCTGGGTTTGCAGATGGTGCAGATCTACGAAGCTTCCCCAGCCCTCCTTGCGCTCTTCTATTTTGTGACAGCTTCAGTGCAGTCAGCATGGGACCAGTAATTGCTTTGTGCATTTATGCCAGCCCTCGTTTTGGTTAATTAGGAGGAAATGTGGCCATGCAGCCATCTGCCACGCTGCCCTTTTCCCAGATTCCCCTGAGGTCGTCCCAGTGTTTGCAGATCCAATACCATGGGACAAATCCTGTGGTGGGGAACTGGAGTCAGCGTGTCTTCCCCTCACAACCTCATCCATGCCCCAGTGATGCTGGTGGCTCCCACGCTTGCAGAGGGCATTTTTAACACATTTTCTACATTTTATCCACTTCTGTGCCTTTTGCAAGCAGGGGTAGCTCCTAAGGAGAGATGAGACCATAAGCAGCGTGGACTGAGTGTTGCTCCATTAAATATGACGTGTTTTAATAGTGTAATATCTTCAGAAATAGGCACCAAATTCTGCTTTCTGTTGCACGAAGCAAATTTGCACCTCAGTTTTGGGTCCGTTAAGGGTCGGGGTGAGGGGAATGTGGCTCAGCCCCATAGTGCTTTCCCTTAGCTCCATCATCATAGCATCCTATATCATAGGATCATAGAGTCATGGAATCATTAAGGTTGGAAAGACCAATAAGATCATCCAGTCCAACCAGCAGCCCGTACCTGTGACTGTTCTAACCCATGTCCCCAAGAGCCACATCTCCCCTTTCCTGGGATACCTTCCTGGGCAGCCTGTGCTGGTGCCCTACTGGAATGCTGAGGTCAAGACTCTCCACCAAGACTCACCTATGCATGTCATACCCATCTCTATTATGCTTCTTCCAGTTAAAAGTAATTGCAGTCTCAGAATTTTAACTCAATGGCTATGTTGCACAGAAAGGCATAAAAGAGAAAGCAGAATTCAGCCCTTTCTGTCAAACCCAGCACCTCACCGTATGTGCTGAAAAAATGATCCTGTAAAGAAATACCACAAGCTCAAACACGTGCACAAACACTGGCACAGAACAGGCACGTGGTCAGACCAAATGTAGGTTAATCTTGCACTCGTCTGCTTCATGTTGCATTACTTGTAGCTGTGTAGTTGTCACCCTGCATATGTTGTGTGCAGCTTTCCTCCCCGTGCCTGACTTCACCTGCTTGGGTTGCACGCTGGGGACATGCAGCTCATTGAGCTGTGGAGCCATTTACCCTGAAATGCACATTATACTGGAGCTGGCACCCGTGCTGCCAGCCAGTGGGCTCAGGGAGGTTCTGCTGGAACAGTTCTTGCCAAAGGATTTGTGGTGATCTCTCTGGGGAACACAACTGTGCACACAGTAGGAAGGCAATGCTGAGGCTTCATAGAATCATAGAGTGGTTGGGTTGGACCTTAGAGCTTCCCCAGCCCCAATCTGCCACTGGCTGGGTATCCCCCAGCTCAGTCTGCCCCATGGCCTTGGGGCCCTCCAGAATGGGGCACCCACAGTGCTCTGCTTGCACCCTATTAATTGCAGACGTGGCTTGTGGGAGGATGAAGTAAGGTGTCATGGATTTGAATTGCAAGAACATAAGATGCATCCATAGGTTGTTTATGCAAGACACCTGTATCATATATTATCTTTTATATTTTTACCTCTTAGACAAATACAGGATAAAATCAAATGACTTGGGAGCCTAAGCATAGGTGTGTGCTCTGCTCTCGTGTGAGACTTCAGCTTGGAGAATTTGAGATGGGGAAGTAGATCACTTTGGAGATACCTGGTTCCTCCTACACTCAGGTTTGAGTGATTTAACAGAAAACAAGAAGCTGTGCTTGCTGCACCTTGGCTACTAAGCTGGGCTGCAGACTTCTCTATCCATTGGGGATCAAGGATACATCTACTGTTGTGAATGGCTGGAGCATCAAAGGTGGAGGGCATTCTGCCAGGATATCATAGAATCATAGAATGACAGAATGGCCTGGGTTGCAAAGGAGCACAGCGCTCATCCAGCTCCAAGCCCTGCTGTGTGCAGGTCGCCAACCAGCAGCCCAGGCTGCCCACAGCCACATCCAGCCTGGCCTTGAATGCCTGCAGGGATGGATGGGGCATCCACAGCCTCCTTGGGCAACCTGTGCCACTGCCTCACCACCCTCTGCCGCCAAAACTTCCTCCTCACATCCAACCCAAACCTCCCCTGTCTCACTTTAAAACCATTCCCCTTGTCCTATCACCATTCATCCTTGCAAACTGTCAGATTAGACTGCTGCCATGCACAGTATGTAAGGAATTTGCTCCAGAGGAGGTTCAGGTTGGATATTAGGAACAGTTCCTTCGCAGAGAGCAGTGATGCAGTGGCACAGACTGCCCAGGGAGTGAGGAGCACCTCGTCCCTGGAGGCGTTCCAGAACTGTAGGGATGTGGCACTGAGGGACAAGTGAGTGGACTTGGTGGGATGGGTTGGAGTTGGGGCTGGGGAGCTTGGAAGGTCTTTTCCAACCATAATGACTGTGTGTGTCTATGAAATACATGGTATTTGGGGGTTTCATTGCTTTGGAATTTTGGCATCGTGTTACTGCTCTAGGCTGATGCAAGAAAAAAACTTGAATTCCGTTTATTCTTGGCATGAAGTTTGCCATGGGGCTTGGTTCACTGCTGTTCTACTCAGTAGTCCTTCTTCCTCAATGCTTCCTCTATGAATCATAGAAAGGGTTGAGTTGTAAAGGACCCCTAAAGGCCATTGGGTCCCAGTCCCCACAGTGAACTGGGACACCCACAGCTCCATCAGTGCTCACAGCCCCATCCCATGACCTCGGGTGTGTGCAGGGATGGGGAACCACCACCTCTCTGGGCAACGTGTGCCTCACTGCCCTTTCTGTATGCAACTCCTTCCTTATATCTAAATAAGGAAATCTAAATATCCCCTCTTTGGCTTGAAATCCCTTGTCCTATCACAGTAGGTCCTGCTAAAGAGTCTGTCCCCTTCAGATATTCAAGGGGATCCCAACCCAAGCTGTCACTTGTCCTTGCGTGGCCACACATTTTGAAATCAAGTAACTGCATCTTTCATGAAAGCTGATCAGTTTATCATAACTGAAACTGAGAACTAACTCATTCCTTCGTTTTTATGTGCACCATTGGGTCTTTGAACACCTGGTGCACAGATAGCATGTGAAGGGTATTCAGATGTAGGCATGTAGTAGCTCCTGTGGTGAGCAGCGTATGACCAAAGTCATCGGTGCAGTGGCAAGCCAATGGCTGCTTGTCTAAACTGCGTGCTGTTCCTCCTTTACCCCCTTCACCACTGGATCTATTTCTGCTCCCATGTCAGGGTGAGCAATTACCCTGTCATGCAGACGAGAAAGGCAATCAAAGTGCAACGCTAATTTTCAGCTGCATTAGAATCACAGAAAGAAGGGAAGTAATGATCCCCTAAAGGGAGGAGAAACACGCAGCGAGTCGAATAACATCGCTGCAACAGAAAGCCAGAGCTTCCATTTCATTTCCTGGCCGTCCTTTGGAAACACCCATTCTTCTGCACTGTGATTTGGGTGATCATTTCAGCAAATTCGAATACAACCTTACCTGCCATCCCCAGTACTGCCAATCTGCATCTTTTGCCTCAAGGACAAACCTTGCGATTCTGATGCAGCTGAACTGCAGCATCATTAAAGCATGGCTGGAGAAGGGCCAGGATCTCAGGAACGGGAACTGGCGTGGAGCTTACAGGGCTTCAGACAGAGCTTCCCAGATAGTCAGGATAGGGGTTTTCCCAGCAGCTCCTACTCAGGGGACCACAAGGTGAATGCACTTGGTGAGGACTCCCTCAGCAGCTCTTCATCCTGGCCCATCCTTGCTGAAAGGCCTTTGGATTCCTACCCCATCCTGCTGCTGGATCTCTGGGTGGACTGATCTTACTATGGGTTCATGAAATGCAATTACAGAATTGTAGAATCATTAAGGTTAGAAAAGACTTCTAAGACCATCTAATCCAGCTGTCTGCCAGTGTTGCCCACTGAGCACCTCCATGGGCAGTGACTCTCCCACCTCATCGTCAGCCCATTCCAGTGCCTGAATGGCAGTCTTTGGGAGAAGTTTTTCCTAATATCCAACCTGAATTGCTTTGCTTGACCCAAAAAGCTTCATTTTCCTCAACCTCAGGTAGCATATCTTGCTGAGCTAGGTTCCCTTCTTAAAATTCACACTGTAGATTCACATATAGCTTTGTCAATGTGGTCTGCCACACTGTGATTCAGGATGCTCGTATTTACATGTAAGGAGCAGCAGAAAGCCACCACGTGTAGAGTGAAGTGTTTTGCTGAACTGACACCACTCTTGCTCCAACCAGCTGGAGAATAGCCATACAGCCCACTAAGGAGGATGTCAGCAGCACTTCAGCCTGGCCCTGACCCATTTTCCAGGGGTGAACGTGACATTTACAGATGGGTTATTTCTGCAGGCTTGTTCAGAAATGCCAGGCTGTGATCACCCCAGGAACTTTTCTCAGCAGCCTTCACCACAGTGGCATTAAATTCACTGACTTCAGAGGCTGGAGCGTGTGCAGTGACAGCACAGCAGCTTCCAGAAGGTATGGCCAACATGTGGACCGTTGGTGTCACAGCTTGGTGTAGGATATGGCTGTGGTTGCCAGGATGGGTTACTGAGAGCATGCCTCATCTTCCTGTTTGAATGGAAATGGAGCTTTGGCTTTGGGTCTCCCAGTGGAATGAGGCATGTTGTGGGCAGTCACCTTTTAGACCCTTAGGAAAGCCAGCTGTTACAAAGGGAGTGTTGGAGTTGTATTGAGTTGGATTGCAAATAAGATTATTAGAAACCTGGCATTGTTTTCACATTTTCTTCCCTTTACCCCTTCCTCAGCAGAACCCATGAGCTTGTAACATCAAGGGAAATTCAGGCAGGAGCAAACTAGCAAGTCTCTGTGAGGTTATGAGGTTCCAGGGGGGTTCCTGAGGTCTCAAGGCTGTTGGGTTCCCAGGTCTCTAGATGAACATTTTGCATTTGAACAGTGGGATCTCCCGCTGTCTTTCTCCAGAGGTGATCACAGGAGTGTTGGCACACAAGTAAGTGGGCCGTGGGTGCCCAGATGTGCCCTCTGCTCTGAATTTAAGGTCCAGCTCACCCTTTTCTATCATAGCTGGACCTCTCCACATTGCTCAGTGTCCCGAGACTGATTGTTCCTTACGGAAGGTCTTGGATATCTCTATCCCAAGGCATGAGCAATGCCAGGGCTGTTAGCATTTGAGTTGGTCTTCAGCAGCTCTGTGACTCTTTTAGCTTCTTGGCCCTTTGCAACGTTCACCATCCGCTTCAGACGTATATTTGGGACATTTTGAACATGAGCAATATTTCTGCATCCTTGGAAAACCACGCTACATGGCCCTCGGGCAGTGCAATACCCATGATTTGTAGGCTGCTGATTCAAGCTGCTTTCATAAATGGATTGCAGCATGGTTCTGTTCTGCCAGAAGACTTGACTTCATCCCTTTCATTAATCATGTCTTGCTCACTGCCTGCTTCAGCCGCTGTTGGAGTTGCCCGGCTGGAGGCTCAGCACATTCCTCTCTTCTCTATCAGTGCTGTACGTGACAAGCCTTACCCAGGGATATATGGATTTTCACCCCTCCTCGGGCACCAGGAGCTTCATGACACCATTCACAGTTCCCAGCACAGCTTTACAGTAAATTATTGTGTACGAAATGATGGCGTGGGCATTAGAGGATAAAGCTGTCTTTAAGCACACACATAAGAGCTGCAGACTCGGTGCACCGGGCAGTGGGCACGGTGGGGGTGGGCTGGGGTTGGGCTGGGGGATTTCAGAGGGCTTTTCCAACCTTAAAGGTCCTATGATTCTATGAACGTGTTGCTGAAATTTCCTTTGATAACTCTAAATACTCTCAACGCCCATCTCTACAGTCAGGACTTCATTAAACCTCATCATCTGCTGCACTTTGGTGACGTTCTTTAGCTGTGTGTTTCAGAGGCTGACCAAGCTTTGTCCTTGTTTGTAGGTTTTCCACTCTTTCACTCCAATGGATATTCTTTTCCTATGTTAAAAGAAAGGAGGGAGCTGGAAAACACTTGGGAGAAATAACAGCTTCTCAAAAGCTGGAATTTGAGAGAGGCAAGATTGAGAATCCCAGAATAATGCAGTACTTAATTTGGCCAAAATGTGTATTTTTTCACTTCTTTTTCTTTAGAGGAGCATTAAAGAGAAACGTGATGTTCTGAAATATTCCTTCTGCAGCACTTTCATAGTGGTATTCATTGTCATTTCATGTCATCCTGATCAGAATGAGCCAAACAAATGGGATGGAAGAGAACTAAAGAAACTGAAGAAGTAAGTTAATGTTTGATTTTAGAGCGAATTGAGCCTTTCAGGCCAAACATTTTACAAAGGGATTTTGTTTTTCAGTGGGCTCTTTTCCATTTGGGGCTGAGCTGCCATTTTTCAGATTAAGCTGGAGATCTCCCTTTGGGGAAGTTCCCCATCTCCTTGGCCTGTGCCATTCCTTTCATACTTGCACAGTGGGAGGAGGGAATCAGTTTGGGTCAGCACCAAGGGAACTGCCATCAACAGAACTCATTCAGCATCGTGGGCTGATTTGGAGCAAATGGAACCTCTCCTTAAAGTCCTTTTTGAAGTGGTTGAACCTGACCCTGTTTCCCCTTCCATCCTCCTTCTGCTGGAAGCAACCAACCACCCAGGTGCCCTAAGATGATCTGCACCTGCTGATTTGCAAGGTGCCTTCTCATCCGGAGATGGTTAAACTCCCATCATCCCTGCTGGAGTTTTTCCTGCCGCATTTGTTTTGCAAGAGGTCATCTAATGTCTCGCAGCATCTTTTTTTGTTGGTGAGTTTAATTTCGATTTCCATTTGAGGTCAGCATTGAGTTCCTGATTGATTCTGATTATTCTTTATGAGGCTCAGAGATGGGCAGAAAATCGGGAGACCCGGAGTTTGCTGCTATTTCAGCTCAGCCCTTTCATGCTGTGCCGAGATAGCAATGCTTCAAAACTTCCTCAGCAAAATGAGGAGCAGCAAAGAAAGCAGAACTGGGCAAGTTGGGTATGGCCACACTGACAGCAGCCCAGACTCATGTCTCACCACACAGTGTGAGCAGAGGGCTTTTCTTTTAAGGTTGAGCTCTGTGCTCTTCTAGGAGTGGAGATACTAGAACCAATGGGTCACCGGTGATAGGATGAGAAGTAATGGCCATAAGTTGCTCCAGGAGAGGGTCAGGTTGGATATTAGGGAAAATTTCTTCTCCAGAGAGTGGTGATGCAGTGGCACAGCTGCACAGGGAGTGGGGTCACCATCCATGGGGGTGTTCAGAACCATGGGGATGTGGCACTGAGGGACGTGGGCAGGGGGCATTTTGGGGGTGGGTTGGGGATCTGGGAGGGCTTTTCCAACCTGTGTGATTCTATGATTCTCGCAGCAGGGAAGGATAACATTTTCAGTGCTCACTGCAGCCTGCAGCTGGAATTTGCAAGTTTCTGGCGCCCTGTGGGTAATAGGGATGTTGAATAGTCCTGAGGTGTTCCCAAAGCCTTTCTCTATGCTAGGGTAGTTTTACTGCTTCAGGAACAGCCAGTACAATACTTCAGACAACTGGCACCTCTACTAGTGCAAGAATCCAAAAGCCCAGGCTCTGAGCTGCTGCTTTCCCTCTCAGTTCTTTGTTCCTGTATGGAGCATATCAGTGTTCAAAGGATACAATCCCTGAGAGCACGGGGTCTCACAGTGTGACTGCTGGAGGAGCATGCAAAAATGCCATGCACCACTGGGACAACACCAGCTTGTGGTGACGTGGGACCACACCAGACACTGTGGATGTGATGGGGAGATCACATCAATGTGATGGGGAGACACCAGACCTGGAGAGCAGTGGGCACAGCCCCGATCTGCCAAAGCTCAGGGGGCATTGGGACACCGCTGTCAGCCACAGGGTTGGGGTCTGGGGGTGCTGTGTGGGGCTGGGGTTGGGCTCTGTGATCCCCGTGGCTCCCTTCTGATTCGGGGTATTCTGTGGTTCTGCGATTCTGGTCACAGCAACGAACCACAGTGAGATTTCTGGGCACTTACACAACCAGCACAGAATAGCCTGTGTCTGTTACAGTTGCCCAAGAGGCTGTGGATGCCCCATCCATCCCTGCAGGCATTCAAGGCCAGGCTGGATGTGGCTCTGGGCAGCCTGGGCTGCTGGTTGGCGACCTGCACACAGCAGGGGGTTGGAGCTGGATGAGCGCTGTGCTCCTTTGCAGCCCAGGCTATTCTGTGATTCTATGGCTTTATGAAGATAGGCACTGAGATCAGTGTGCTGCACTACAGCTGTAGTAGATGAGCCTTTGCTCTAGATAGCAGAAATGCAGAACTGGGCACACTCAGTGCATGAGGGTGGTCCCAGCAGAGAGCAGCTGGTGCACACCAGGCGTGGTAAGGCTCCATGACAGCATGGTCTGTGCTCTCACTTGTGCTTGCAGGGACCGGCCGTGGCGTAGTGCAGCAGTAATAAGATTGGTTGTAGCACTGCAGACACCACAGCTCAGCTCCACGCTTGATCTCCTGCTTTAGCGTTTTGGCAGCCCTTTTTCCCGTGTGTCTGTCTTGTCTGTGGAGATCTTGGGCTTTCCAGGAGCATCCGTCTCTTCCTGTGTGTTTGCACAATGCTGTGCATAATGAGGATGCCAGACGCTATGGTAACAAACACGGTCATGCTGCTTCCAAGCTTTCTGTGAGCAGCAGAATGAACAAATCCTGGCTTGTCTTCCATCCTTAAAGTCCAGCTCCTATGTGCATGGATCTGCTGCCTCCATCCTTTGTCTCTTAGCCATTTGTTGGATGCCATAAGCGATAGCTCAGGTTTACTGGTTGGCTTGTTGGTACGTGTAGGTTGGTTGACCACCTGTCTGTGGCCTGAAAATGAGTAGGAAAATGGATTTTAGCTGGCATTCCCTCAGCTGAAGAACACCATTTGGGTGTTTATTCTGTTCATTGTAATGCAGTGTATTGTAATTTTCAGCTCTGGGCTTTCTGCTGCAAGTACAATTGAAAAGATTGAACGGGTTCAGGAGTTGCTAGGAAGTGATCTGAGTGACAGACAGACTTGAACTTGGAGAAATATTGCATGATTTTCTTTCCTTTAAAAGCAATTGAAAATGTAATCTACTTATGGACCAAAAGTGGGTCTTAGAAAGAAGCTTCCTATCTTCTTTAGGAGCTGCAGCTGGACGTTATCAGTAAAACCACATTTTAATCCAGTTCTTTACAGATGTTTCCAATCCTTTTTTATCAAGCCTTTGTTTGGGAGAGGTGTTTTAACAATGGGCTGCAGAGGGATATCTGTAGATGAATGGGTGACATTTGGTGAACGGCAGCCGAGGGGACACAGATGAGCCCATTCATGTGCTTCTGTTCAGTGCAACACAGTTCCATGAAGAATAGCATCCTTCATGCAGGCAGCATCTCTGGCCCTGTTGCTCTATTATCCCAAGCACAAGAAGGGCTTAACAGTAACAGATGAGGGGGAGATGTGAAGAAATTGGGGGAAAAGATCGATGTATCTGGAATCAAAACTATGGAAGGGTGGAGAGATGGACGTGGGAATTGTTCCATAGATATAAGTGTCTAAGTGAGCCCAAGGAGCCATCCAGGTCACCCTAAGGTGGTCTCCCACCTCTGGGATAGGAAAGGTTCTCTGGGCTCTGCAGACTTTGTGTCTGTGTTAAATACAAGGGCACCCTGCAGAAGTGGTGAGTCCTTAATGTAGGCATTCCATTAATTGAAGGAGGAGCGTGCGTGTATTAAAGCTTTCCTGAGCCTTTGGCCTCAGTCCAACTGCTGACTTTTATTAAAGTAAAAGCTGAGTGTCTGTGGGACCATTTGTCAGATTTGGTTGAAGCTGATTAAGATGCTCAGAGCTGTTAAGGGAAGGACTGACTGGCAGGGACATAGTGCCCTGAAGTGGGGCTCGGTGATGCATCCTATGGGGCAGCTAAATGGCAGGGACAGGGTCTGCAACCTCCTCTTGCCTCACAGGTCACAACATTAAGAACAGAGTTTTATTCTCCAAGGAAAAACCACTCTTTTGCAGAGGGCTTCTGCCACTGCTTTTGGAGTAACTCCTGGAGCTTGTGCTGGAGTCTTCAGGACCTAAAGGGACTGTGGCTCTGGGCAGCCTGGTCTGTTGGTTGGCAACCCTGTAACAGCAGGGGGGGTTGAAGCTAGATGACCGTTGTGGTCCTTTCAATCAGGCCATCCTATCATTCTGTGATGATGCAATGTCTGCACAACCTATCTAACGCAGCCACACGCTGGGGCATCTCCATTCTCTGATGAATGGGGCTTCTCCGTCTCCGTTCTCTGATGAATGACAGTTTTTAGAGACAAAATGAAATGGTTTGCTTCAGAACCACAAAGGCGGTGGTGCTCTGTGGGGAAGAACTGAAAAACGCAAGAGAAAGATGGGGAACAGAACGTGTCCAGCAGATTCTAAAGACCTTTGAAAAATGCTCTTGTTTTTGTGTAGTTGTGTTCTCAGAAGGCTGCAGCTCTGTCCAAAGGAAGGACTAATGTGTTTTCAGTAACTCTGGAATTCACCTTCAGCTAATAAGGAAGAAGCCATAGCTCACAATACATTATAAATACTGCATTACCTCATCTGCTTGAGTTTGCATCGGGGACAGCTCTTTTATTACTCCTTCACAGAGCTGACAAAAGTTGTTGAACGTAACTTGGTGAAATATAGATGCGATGCACTTCACTGCTTACAGGGTAAGGGGTGAGCTGCAGGAAATTTTGTTTCCTCACTCTTCCCCTCTGCTTCTGGGGAAGGTTGTTGAGAAGTGTTGAGTTGCCAACAGCATGGAGCAGAACACGGGTTTTAATGTTTCTTGTCTAAATAGTTTTTTCCACCCTGTGGGGGTCAGGAGCTGTTTGCAGGTAGCTTCAGTGAGGAGGTGATGCTGTACAGCCAACAAAGCATCCGTGGTTTCAAACAGAAGTAGCTATGGGTTGTGCAGTGCCTGGGACTGGCTGATTTCTACAGATCAAATTCCATTTGGATTTTGCCTAATGTAGTGAAAGCTTAAGGGGAAAACCCTTTCCATTAGATCTTGCTGGGTTTTGTTCCCACTCCCCTTTCTTTGACTCACGAAACCTTTTCTTTCTTGATCTTCAGAAATGAGTTCAGACCTTGGATAGACGTCAAGCCCGTGAAGGCTATAAAAGCGAAGGCCCAGTACAAGCCTCCAGAGGAGAAAATGACCCACGAAACCAGTTACAGCGCTCAGTTCAAGGGGGAAACCAGTAAGCCTGCTCCAGCTGATAACAAATTCCTGGAGCGCAGAAGGATACGCACTCTCTACAGCGAACCTTACAAAGAACCTCCAAAGGTGAGGAACACAGCAGAAGGGTCCCAGGACCACCCCTGCTCCTGGTAGGACGTGTCCAACACAGTAAGGTTGGGCTGAGCACCGTTTGTGTTCGTTCCTCTTATGTGGCATCTCCATTTCTGTCCAGTGGGTGCATCCTCAGGGCTGACTTAGAGTGGTTTGGGTAGGAAGGGATGTTAAAGGTCGGCTAGTTCTGCAGCTGGGGTCTAAGGTAGGTTGATGTACTTGGGAATCAAAACTGTACGAAAGTGAGGGTAGGGTCCAAATGAACTGTATTTGGCTTTGTTATTTCCCAGGTCATTAATCCAGATGGCTTTCTCTTTTTCCCTCTAAAGCTATTGACACATCACGTTACACTTTATCCCAGGAACAACCTGGTAAGAGCCAGATCTTCATCTGCAGTTAACACAGAGAGCTCCACAGATCCTGATGTTCAGCCCTTTGTGCTTTGGTTAGATGGAGGATGTGTCAAGGAGGGCTTGGGCTGAAATCTCACCCAGTCTCTGTTCTCCAAGTAGCAGAGGATTTGCATGTAAATGGATTCAGTTTTAAGCCTGGGATCATTTTCCTTCCCAGAGTTTGTGACTGCTTGGATTCGTGAGGTCGTGGTGGGATAGCAAGGCCAGCATGGAAGAACTTAAAACTTCTGCTCCTACTTCATTTTGAAGTGATCTCTCCTACTTTAGGGGCTTTAGAAACAGATGGATGCAGGACAAGCTGTAGACTTGGCTCAGATGCCACTCAGTGTCCTGCACCCCAACCATCCCCGGGTGACTTGGATTTGTACCTGGCTCTTTGTCCTGAGCATTGTTTTTTGGCTTTCAACTGAGAAAAACAGCCCCTTTGGGGCTTGCAAAGCCCTCCTGAAGACAGAGAACTGCTCCCCTCCCTTCATGGCAGGGCATAGCTAAGATAGAATAGAATAGATAAACAACATTCACAGTGGCTCTCATCTAAATCCTGTTTTCCGCCTGTCCTTGTGTCTCTCTCTCCCTCTCTCTCTGTCTCTGTGTTGTTTGGCCTTTCACTCTCCATGCAGGTCGAAAAGCCTAGCGTAAAGCCTTCCAAACCAAAAAAGACCACAACAAGCCATAAACCCTTGAAAAAGGCCAAAGACAAGCAGATTGCATCTGGACGGGCTGCCAAGAAAAAGAGCGCCGAGACCTCCAACACAGCAAAGCCAGAGGACAAGGAGAAAAGTAAAGAGATGAACAATAAACTGGCTGAGGCAAAAGAGTAAATGTCACTGCACTTTCCTTTCTTTCTCTTTTTTCTTTTCCTCCTTCCTTTCCTTTTCTCTTTTCTTTTTTTTTTTTTTCTTTTCCTTTGATTAAATAAAGGCCACAAAATTAATTAGAGGCTTCTAATCTGCTTTTTGTTCTGATTGTATTAGAAGCTTTTCTGTTTTATTTCCAAGGAGGATTAGCGAATCCTTGTTTCTGAGGTCAGGTTGTTCTGCTTTGCCTGCACAACACGGCTCTGCACAGAGTGAGGATGAGCGCAGGAAGGATGTGGGAATGCGTGAGGATTGCAGGAGATGGAGGTGATGGGTCAGCCATTGTGTCCAACAGCCTGTCCTGTCCTTGGTCCTTCAGTGTGCTGCCAGGGGGCTGTGCTTTCATCCCATGAAGCCCTTTTTGGGATTAGGCTTGGTCATCTCCCACTGGTGTCAGCAGGCCTTCGAACGTGGAGAGGACCAAAGTTCATACGCAGTGCTGTGGTTTGCCATCAGTCCATTAGAGGTGGTGGTGTGGCCAAGAGCCACTTCTCCTGGTGACACCAGTTGGAGTTTTGCTCCAGCAATGGGGAAGGAGATCCCATTGCACATAAAGGGCCAAATCATCCCCTGGCGTAGCTGTGATAGATGTTGTTGCATCAGGGCAACTTTGCTCATCAGAACCACTTGAAGGCCTCGATACAAGATAGGAGTGAGGGAAGGCGTTGAGGTCACTTGGGGACGTCCCGAGTGCGTGGCTGCTCAGACCAGGTTATCTGCAGGCAGTTCTTCCCAATTGTTTCCCTTAGGATGTGCATCTTTTTTATTGTCTCTGGTTTGAGTTGAATCTTGGTCTGTTTTCTTTACTCCTGCAGTGCCAGTAGACAGAGCTAGATTCCAGAACAAGGTTTCGTTTGCAAATGTGACTTTCCAAGGGGTAGAAAGGAATGACTCTCCTAGGTTGGCTGGAGCCAACAGACTCTGTTATTTGGACTCTGGCTGTTGAAGCTCATGCTGGCTTGTAAGCACCCTACCAGGACCATAAGCCAGTTGCTGGGATCCTCAGAGTGCCTTCAAGCAGGATCTCAGGTTTTCAGTGCTATTTACTGTTCCCAGCAAGACTACTCTGGGAGCTACAAGCAGAGTGGGACCTTTTGTTAGTGAGTACGAAGTAGGCCAGCACTCACATGTTGAGGAGATCGGGCAGATTTCCACATGCTGGTGGGCCAGACTGGCATAGCACACTCCAGAATTTGGGTCATAGAGCCAGTGGGAGCCGGGTGAGGTATGGCCCCAATCCAAATTTGCTGCGTAACTCTTGGAATCTGGTCTTAAATATATCAGGATTAGCTGTGATCTGATCAAACTGAGCTGTGAAACTCTCCCGTAGCAACTGCACAGAGAGGGTGCAAGTCAAGATAAAGGGTCCTTCCTTATTTTTGCAGTTCTCTGTTTCCATCCTAAGACGCAGAAACTTTCAGAGAGCAGACAATTGGGAAGAACAAAGAGAGATGGGAGGTGGGACAGGGGGGCGATAGAAGAGGAATTTCAGAATTGTGTTGCTGTAGAGATGTTGGAGTGAGGAAAGTCTTGCTGCTAGGATATTTTAGAGACGTGAAACTATCTAATAGGAAAAGAGGTGGGCTGAGAGGGTGAAGAATCTCAGCTTTGGAATCTCACCCCGTTAGAATTGGATCTTTTGGAAACATGTATGAGTGATGGGCTATGAGGCTGAAGAAAGTTTCGGAAGAGGAGATAAGCTCTGTGATATACAGATAGTGACATTTGCTGGCCTTAGTAATGAATAAATGCCAAGTTCAGTGTATTGTGTGATGTGTCCTGTTTGCCTTGCGCTAACAGCCTAAAGCTTTGAGTATAAGTAAGTGTAGTGTTCTGAATTCAGTGGTGTATTTCCAAGCTTAGCTGTGTTAGAACTGTGTGCTATGAGCTAGTCAGGTTGTGTATGTGGAAAATATATATTCATATATAGAAATATATATATTTAAGCCTCCGATATTTAGGAGGAAACCAGGGAAATCCTCCAGGAAGTAAAACTGTGGAAATCTTTGCGAATGTAATGCATTTTTGATGTGCATGCTCCATGGAGACGCTGACCTGTCCATAGTGGCCATTGCTTTTCTGAGTGCTCAGAATCCCCCGCAGCACTGCTGGAGTGCAAAGCTCAGCTCTGCCTGCGGAGCAGCTCAGCAAAAGGCTTGCATCGAGCTTGCAGAGGGGAGTGCTGTCCCCAGCTCTTCCCACCCCAGCACACGAGGGACAGCTGGCCAGAGGAGCCTGAGCTTCCAGGACTCTGTGTGATTTCTTGGCATTTAGATGCTCCAGCTATCTTCACACTCTACAGTAAAGTCCATTCTTGTCTCAGGATATAGCAACAGCTGTGAAGATGACGTGTCACAGCAGGCAGAAAATGTCAGGAAGGCATGTAGACAGTTATCAACAGCCCGCCACGCCATAAGAAAAGACCATGCAAAACCATTCTTGGAATTATTTTTTGGCCCTAAGTTTCACATTTGAAGAGATAGTGCAGTTACCACCACTCCGATTTGAATTCAGTGGTAATTTATCCCTTGATTCGACGGGAACCAAATTTGGCCCAAAAGATGTCAGTAAGAGCCACGCTCAGACCATCTACACCAAGCAAATCCACAGTCTGGATCGACTACTCCAGGTCTTCAGGATTGCTTCCTTGCCATGAGCAGCATCCATCGTGGTGTTTGCATTAAAAACGCACAGAGAGCGGTCAGAAAATGGCCTCGCATTTCCTTAATGCATGATGGTTTGGGTGGCATCCATCTACAAAGCTAGATGTGAAGGGTTAGCCAGCCAAAGCTCCTTCACTGGAGACACCTTCCAAGAGCCATTGATCTGCTTTGGGCACCTCTTTGGGTGGGATGAATGACCCTAGGAAGGTTTCCATTTTTGCAGAATTAAAATGAGAAACTCTCAGGGCCTCCATCTCCAATAGCCACAAAATAGAGCTATAAATTCTGGCCTTTGCTCCATCCGCACCAGGTCTTCAGCATACATCTGAGCACACAGTTTTAGTACGTTTGATGCCAGGAACAGCAGCAGTCGGGCCTCAGGCTGAAATCCCACACTGCTCAACCTTCCACTGACTTTACACCCATCCGACCCGCTCAGGTTTATCAGAAGAGAGACCAAATCTCTGCCGTTTCAAGTTCACTTGGGACTCTGAGCTTGTCAATCCCACTGGGAAAGTGCTCTGCTGTTCTGTGTTTGCAGCTACCACGATGCTGATTCTGTTTCACCGCTAACTTGTAATATGTTTTGCTTTCCTTGTAAAAAGAAAAAAAAAAACCAAGTATGTCGTGCTTTCTACCCTGTGAAAGTTCCTATGCTGTCGGTTGCTTGCTTTCTCATTTTCACTGTATTGTACTGTTACTCCTTTCTGCAAAATGGTGCTAATTGCTTACCGAGCTCCTGTTTTCTGACTGCTTTGCACACCGATCACCTGCTTCTTCATTTGCAACGCGTCTGCTGTGAAAACATGGCTCCCATGAATTCCACAAACTCTTGCCTCTTGGAGGCAGATAGGAAGTGTCTAATTAATATTTTGTGGCCTGGGTTTGGTTGCATATCACGGGTTGTCTCTTGTAACGTGTGAAGCACTCCTCTTCGTGGTGCTTTTTCATTCTTGCTGTTCGTATGAGAATGACACACACACTCACACACACACACACACACACACAAATTAATGTATAGCCAATTGATTGTGACGTGCTTGTGATCTTTGCTTGCTCAAAGGGTTTTTTTTCCAATGATAAATAAATGCTAAAGACGAATACCACCTCCTTGATCTTGTTTTCTCGATAAGAAGCACAGTTAAGTGGAATACCCTTCCAATCATAATCAGATTTGTGTTGCTAGAGCTGCCACTTCCATGCCTGCCGTAGGGACAACTGAGCTGTTGCGGCCTGGCTCCCTTTAGAGGGCTGCTACCCTCAGCCTAGGCTGACCCGAGAGCTAAGCGTTTGCAAAGGTGAAGATGGACAGTGAAGTCGTGTGGACGGAGCAGGTAGTTTGCTTTCATTTTCTCTGTACCCATGGCGTGTCGAGCAGAGGGTTTATTTGGTGAGTGCCACGCATGCAGGCTTGTGTCCGCGTTGCATTGCATCAGGGAGCAGGAAACACCAAGAGCTGGAGGGAGGGGAGATGCTGTGGCCCCGTGGGTTTTAATGACTTGCCTTTTCCCGACTGCCTGCAACTTTTGCTTGTGCCCCAGACCGCCTGAAGGACCCACAAGAAGTCGGAGGGCTGTGAGTCCTTGCTGAAAGGAGATGGGAAATGCTTGGGTTGAGCCCTTTCAGCATATGGCCAGGCACTTGGCAGCATCTGTGGAAATGCAGAGCGCCGATTGATGTACAAATGGCAATGCTGACTATATGAGAAAGTGTTGATTAAGAGGAAAAGAGGGCTGAGGGTGCAGCTTGGTTTCAGATGGTGAAGTCTGCTCTTAGTTTCATCTGTTTTTTTTCTTTACCCTTAAGCTCCTACCTGCAGTTCTTATTTTTAGCCATATTTTCTCTTTCAGTGGATATTCAAGTAACATCCCTGCTCACCTGGGAATAATTGTCTGCTTTGGGGCTGTCTCTTGAAATCTCTCCTCCAGCATTACACTTCTGTCTTCCATGGAGCACCAACTCTCTACTGCATTTCTGTTTCTGGGTGCTATTTTCCATCTCTCTCTGGTTTACAAGTCACTTTCTGACTTTATTCTACCCATATGACTACATGCTGTTTTCTGATGTCGTGCTGTATCAACATGCCTTCCCTCTCCCTTCTCCACCAGCTTCATCTGCTCATCTATCATGCATACCTACATGAGTTCTGGAGTGTTTCAGTCGAGCTGTAGGTCCTGGGATTCATCGTTTCACCCCTCCATAGCTGGAATTGGAGAAAACATTCACTGTTAAAGACTGGTCATTGATGGGGCTTGTCTGTAAATGCCAAAACATGTTTCCACCAAGATGCAAAGGTAGAGTGTGGATATGTGATCCACCTGGTCCCTGCCAGCCACCCACAATCAGTACTGTAAAATGTGCCCTCGCTGCCCTGTTGCTCGCTGAGCTTGCTCATCATCACAGAGCCTGCACCTGGAGGGCAGGATGCTTTGCTAGGAGACGAGGACTGATAGGGTTGATGACGGGCCTGGAGACCTGTTCTTCAGTCATCCCTGTCTGCATCCACTGCTGCCGTCTAACTCATTAATCTTTGCCAGGTCATTAATGACTGGCACTGCCCACCAATTTCTAAAGGCTGTTAGAAGAGTGGCATCACTAGAAAGTGCTGGAAATGAGTTACTAAAAATTTGGCTGAGGTCAAAGGATGAGTAGAGAGAGTTTCATCTGCTGACGTGTCAGCCCTTACACCAAAACAGCCTCTTGTATCCTTTGGATTTCGGGTTTATTTAGAGCTGTGCCACTGCAGGGACCTTTTAGGAAGATGTGTCTGCCGCAGTTGGTACCTCTGGGCATCCAGGGAATAATCACCAATCCCAACAGCACATCAACACGAAATGAAGAGGAGAAGTAAAGAAAGGAATTCCCTGGTATGACTATGAAGATGTCACCATGTTCAGCTCTAAGAACGTCTCTAAGATCTCTTGCATTGTTGCAAAATACTGTGATGTGCAGACACCGACTTCAGCTCTCTTGGTAAGTTTGATCCCCTCGGAGTTTTAACAGCCTACTTCCATTTGCTCTTATTCACATGAGCCTTCTGGGTGGGAAGTGATTCCACTAATGTGACTGGGTCTGCTCCCAAGCTCAGCTGCTGGCTGTGAGGGCCACACAGCTCTAAGCACTTCAAGGCTGGACATTTTCTGTGGAATGGGGAGATTGCTTGTGACCAGTGTTATTTTCTGTTGCAGGATACCCTGGAAACAGTTCCCTAATCAGGGCTGTCGTGTGGAGATGTGAGCCCAAGGATACAAAGAAAGCCTGTTAATGGATGGAAGGCATCTTCATGCTCATTAAAACGCCAGTTCTCCCTGCAGGATGTCTGCTCCACAGAAACCAACGGCGTGGACCAGCTGCCAAAAAAATGATGGATGAGGAGCAGTGACAGACCTCAGGGGCGTGTGAGAGCGCAGAGGCATCATAACCGTTCCCTCAATGTCGTTTATTGAGTGAGAGATGGAGAAGGGGGAACATTTCCAAACTTCTCTTATTGTCATCAGCCCACCTCCTTCCCTCCCGTAACCTGAGCCATGCTGCAATCCCCAGCCCCTCTGAAGAACCCGTATTTCTTCCCATATTCCTTTGGGAGTCAGAGACCTACATGCCCTTCTTATCTCTGAGGTCTGGGTCCCAGCCAAGGGTGGGGAGCATCTTCCATAGGACACAGTAGAGAGGAGCTCATCATACAGCGGCAATCAGGTCTGCCCCAGTTAACCAAGCAGCTCCCAGGAGCACTTGATGGTGCCAGTACCCAGTGGACAAGATAATCTATCCTGAAAGCAGTCCCTGGTTGTGGGTCTGACCTGCTCTGAGCCTGGTTCAGGATTTTGTACCCAACTGAGAACCAATTTGGCTGTGGCCACCTTGTACTCCAAAAGATTTGTCAGCTGTGACACAACCAGCAGGCACCTTTAATGGGTTAGTGCTTTGGGGCAGTGGGTGTCCAATCCAGTGCTTCTTTGAAGCTCTGGAACGGGCTGCCCAGGGAAGTGGTGGAGTCTCTACCCTTGGAGGTGTTTAAAAGATGTGTAGATGTGGTGCTTGGGGTCAGGGTTTGGTGGTGGATGGCAGTGCTGGATTAATGACTGCAACCGATGACCTTAGAGGTCTTTTCCAACCTTAATGATTCCATGATTCTATTTTTCCTTCATCTTTTCACTGTCTGTCCCACAACAGCTTCCCCAACCCTTTTCTTTCTCCCATTTCCAGATCCTATCTCCTCCAGGGCTTTCTAAATACCCAGCTTCACCAGGAACCTTCTCCTTCCATCGTCCCCAAGTTATTGTTGTCTCATGCTTGATCTCGTCTCTCTTGCTCTGTAAGCCTTTTTCTTTGCTGTACTGTGCAGTAACGTGCTCTGCTTGGAATAAACAATACCTCACCGACCGACTGCCCTTTCTCATTTCTTGGTGTGGCTTCAGTGGCTGTGTCTGCAGTGCATTTTGTCTGTCCTTGTGGCCAGTTCAGCAGTTGGTCTCGCTACCGCAGCTCTGTACCTGTAGTCTTTTGGGATGGCTCTGCTCATCTTGTTGTGCTGTGGTACCTTTTTTTAAAAAATTATTATTTTACAGCCTCAGTGACAAGTTTTGCTGTCTATTTGGGAGCCCATCGTGTTCAGGGCACCATGACTTCCTGTCTTTTGCAGTTTTGGTGCATCTGAGAAGAGTTTGACTTTTCTCCAGTGCTGTGCAGAGATGTCCTGGGCTGGCAGGTGACACAACAAATGCAACCTAGGAAAACAAGGGAGAAGTCTTGTAGCTTGGTAGCAGAAGAAGAATATTTTTTTTCTGTAGCTCAGGAGAAGCTGGTGTGAAAGGAAATGTTTCTCAGCACAATACAGAAAACAGTGAGCAGAAGTGGAAAGCTAAGCAGATATCGCTCTCAGGGGAAGAAAGAGAAGCTGGCTGAGAAGCAGGAGATGTTTCAGAGATGGATGCGCAGGAGGCTTCTTGAGGACCAGAAGATGCCCTGAACATCAGCTCCTTCCGTCCCAGACTAGGGTTGGATCCATGGTCTCTTCAGCCTGTGAGTACAGCAGGAGCACAATTGAAGCCTGGAGATTTTGTCGAGGATAAGTGAGCCCTGCAGCTGGGTTGGGCTTGACTTCCCCAAGCCCTGGGGATTTTGGTGTAGATACAGAACAGGCACAGAAGGAAAAAAGGTCACTTGTGCTCTTCCATGTCTGCACACTACTTCTGTACTTTCATGGTGCCTCCCCTGCCTCCAGGCTTCTACTTGTGACTACAGAAGTGAACCAAGTTCTGGAACAATCTTCTAGGTTAGATCTGGATCCATCTGAAATTGTTCATTTGCTTGCTTTAACTTAGAGCTTCATCTCCCACTACCTGGAGCTGTGGCCCTTTCCAAGGAATGTAGCTGAGACCATTATTGAGTACAATGCTATGGCTGTTTCCCAAGACAAGGAAGACTTATTTCTGTCTCTGTTATCACAGAAAGCAAACTTTGTTGAACAAGATGCAGTAAAGCATTCAGAAGAAGCAATTTTCCACGTTCTCTGACCTCATTGTCAAGACGTTTGTCAAGGAGCTGATGAATTCTTATCTTCCAGGCACCACGAATGCTGTTCTACTGGACAAAGGCCCTAACTAGAAGGTCAGTTATCTGGGAAAGAGGAGACAGATTTCTCTTAATTCTTTGCAAAAAATATCCCTTCCACATCAGACTTCAACATATGTGCCTGGAGCTGTGCTGCTGTTTGTGAGCCACCAGTAGATGATCTCTTCTACTTGCTCTTGAAAGCAACTTCTGATTTTTCATGTGCCTGGAGCTGAGCTCTGTTGGATTACATGATCTTCCTACTCATTTCCTATTTTAATGATTCTGTGATTCTGTATGGGCTGATTACAGCTACCAAATAGTTGAAATGCTTTGAGTTAAAATAATTTTGCAGATGTGGATTAACATCATCTCCAGCCCTGTTTTGATATGAGGTTACCAAAATGCAAAGTCTAAAATCTAGGGAGCAGGTCCTCCACTTGCCACTGACGGCCCTCATTGGTGTAAGGGTCTTCAGACTGTTCCCTCACTTGGCTGAGCCAAAGATCAATTGCAAATGTTGCTGCCTGTGTGCTAAGATTTATTGTATTTCATTATCAAGTTTCTTTTCAACCCACCGATTTGCATCGTCCCACTGCGCTCTTCCTAATATTGGTATCCAGGGCTGGATTCTCTCCTCCTGGTGAGAGGCTGTGCAGTGCTGTGTTGTCTTTGAGTGCCAGTTCCCAGGGAAATTAATGTAATTTCCTCCCCCTGCTATATTCCTTCCAGTTTAAAGCAGGTTCTGAATGAACTTTGCAATCATACGATTATGTGCATTCAGTGCAAACAAAGAAGAAGGTGGGGGCTGGGGATGGGGCACAGTCTCCTTCTCTTCCACTTACGTGGCTGAAGAATGCACAAAGTCATTGGAAATAGGCCAAGAGATGACAATGGAGCAGTAACCACCCTGCAGACATGCACAGCGTGCACCAGCTTTCCTGGCTGCTTCTGAGAAGGGGGAATTCTCAGATATGTTGGGCAGGGTTGAACACTAAGCAAAGGCAAGAGTTGGGATTAATCTGGCACTGAGCTGCTGCAGCCTGGAGCATCACATGAGCACGGGCACAAGAAGACCTGAGCTCTGGCCTCACTGGGCTGTCATCACTGACTAGACCATCATCATTGACCATCACTGACTAGACGTGGATACCTGCTTTGTTCCTGGGAACCTGGAACAGCTGCTGGCAGCTTTGGGTCTGCCCATACCTTTGGACGTGTTGACTGCTGGAGAGGATATGCAGGCTTTGGACAGCTTTCCAAAGAGCTGCCCTGAATTTTTCCCTAATCCTTTCCTTTAGGGTGCTGGGCTTACCTGATTCCCAGTTATGGGAACCTGTAGGCTGGAAAGACTTGGTAACAACAGTCCTACACAAGCTGTCTCCAAACAGTGCCCACTGGTCACACTGGGAAAAGGCAATGCTGGCCTCTGCCAACAGCATCTGGCTACAGAAGTCTCTGCAGTGTAAGCACGAGGGGCAGGATGAGGGTGAGTATTGGAGTGAGAGCTGCTCTGCAGGATCTCTCCATGCTGTGCAGCCCCATGAGCTCACACAGGCACGTTGGTCTCACATCTGGGTTGCTGGTCTTGTTGGCCAAGGAGATGATCACTGTTCTCTTGGCCCTGGTGTCATCCTCTCCTTCATCCCTTTAAGCTCAGGGTTGGGGTTGCTCCCTACACAAACCCAAGGTGAGGATGGGGAACTGAGGTTAACTCCATAATCCCTTAACACAACCACCATGCCAAGCAACCATCTTACAGCTGAACATGTTTCTTCCGCTTCTCCATTTGGTTTCTGCAACCTCACAGATCCCTTCCCATCCATCCCATCTCTCCTCAGCCCTGAAGATCCTCTTTTCTAACAAACACAGATTTCCCTCTTTCCCACAGTCTTTTCCTTCTGTCCCTCCCTCTGCACCACCTCCACTCTCTCTCCAACAAGACCCATCCTTCCCTTCAGCACCCATCCAAAATTTCTGACAGCATCTGCCCCAACTCCAGAGCCGTCTTTTCTCTTGCTCCACCTCATGTTTACTTGCTGTAGTTTACCCATGGCATATGTAGCATAACTGAACTTGGTGCTTCCACTGAGGCATCCCTCCTGTTTCATCCCAGGGACTCAGCTAATCCCAACAGAGATCCCACACCTTGGTGTCACGACCACCTCCTGGTGGTCGTTTGGGGCACTGTGGAGGAGGGATGCTCTCAGGTGGGGTTTAGGACACATTTTTTTCTGCTTTCTTTTTTACCTGCTGTTGTAACAGGCACTGGGTACTTCCTGAGCAGCACAAGAGCCTTGCTCCCCTGCTCTGTAGTGTTTTCACTACCCACCTAGAGTGAAACAAACTGCTTCTTTGTGAGACAATTTTACAGCGAGGTGCTCTTTTGATGCAGGTTATAATCAATTGGCAAGCATTTTTCATAGCTGACGAGTGAGCCTGGTCCTGGTTCTAAGTGAATTAGAAGCTCCAGCCCTCTCATTGTAACGGGCATCTGTGTGTGGGTTTTGAAGCATCTCCTTACAGGGACCAGGGCCAGGCTCACCAACCGTCTTGAGAACATACCAAACATGCAGGGCTGCATGGGGAGCGATCTGTAGAGTCAATAGTCACGGGTTAAATTCCATCTCGGGGATGGCATTTTGCTGTGGGGCATGAACCAGCTGCTCATACAGCTTTGCAATGATGATCTTTCTCTGCTTACAGGACCCCTGAAAAAATCACTGGTGCTACAGACCAAGAACCAAGTACCTTAGTGCAGGAGCAATGCACATGAAGTTGAGCAGTTTCTTCCGAGTGGCGGTTGGAGCAAACGTATAGTCTGCATGAAATGTGTATCGTCTGGTTGGCATACAATAAACCTGATGAGCAGAGTTGAATGATAATTTCTCTTGTCTCTCAAATACCGAGAAATTACCAGGATCTGTATAATGCAGTTAGCATGACTGTGCCTTGATTTATACTCAGTAAAGTCAGAAAAAGAAAATGGGTCCGATGCTCCCTTTATTCATAGCTGTGGAATAGCACTGGTTTCATTATTTTCTGGTTAATACGGACAGCAGGGAACTCAGATTCATGTCCATAACTCATGGGAGAATCATTCTGGATTTCAGACATCATCCTGGAAGTGTAGCTGGTAGGATCAGCAGGCCTTGTCAAAATCCTTGAGAGGCTGAAAGCTCTGTAGGGACATGGTTTAGGGGGCATGGTGGTGATGGGTTAATTAATGGTTGGGCTTGATGATCTTAAGGGTCTTTTCCAATCATAATGTTGTGTGACTCTATGATATCTCCATCTTCTTTTCTGGGTGAGGCTGTGTGTGTCCATATGATATATGCAGCACATAATGAGAGGTGCAGCCCTGACCTACAGCCTGTCCCTTATAAGTGGCCAACAACATGAAGCATCCAGACTTTAATGAACACTTCTAGGTTTAGACCAGGGTGTTGTCACGCTTGGAGCAGGGATTTAACTTTCCACAAGCCCTAACTTTTAGCAGAAGGCTGCTTTTCCCTCTTGAACTTACTCAAGGCTATACCTCAAGGCATCAGAGGTGGGGAGAGATGGGCATCATCCATAGAACGTGGCAGCACCAAAACCAGAGGCTGGTTTGCTGGGTCCTGTTTAGAAAGAAACTGCCTTGGGCTTGGAGAAGTCATTCAAGCAGTTCAAAGTGTAATCACAAGTCTCTGGGCCTGATACACTTCCTCTTCCCACATGCTCCTTGCATTCAAACTCCTGTGTTGTGAAGAGTAAATCAAGAGTAATTCCAGCCATGGCTGGACCAACTTTAAAAGGAGTTCCAACCTGTAGTAGATCCAGTCTCCTTCAGCTGCAGAGACCCTTGGCTACTTTTGCTGTTTGTTGTTCATTCTGTACTGCTGCTCTGTGATGTCCAAAATCCCAAAGGTGCCAAAATGGTGGGATCTACCCAAAGGACCTGGGAGGCAAAGTAGTGACCTAAACACACCTCGAGCTCCAGAGATCTGTAGTGTGAGTTCTTCTTGGCAACAGCAAGGTTGGAAAGATTCCTCTTTTCTTGTTAAAAGGAATTATACACAGAGGAATATTTCTTGTGACATGATTTGTACAAGCCAGGAAGAAATCAGAGCAAATCCAATCACTGAACCATTGCAAAGCACCTCTGAGAAGATGTGAATAGTAACTGATGAAATATTCAGCACAAAGGAAAATAGATTACATGCCTGTGAATAATAGCGCTGAGTGTGCGCCTCGCTTACTAGCTGAAGGGTCCTTGTTACACATGATTAAGTTATTAATTTTCTTTTCTGTCTAATTACCATGATCACACAATTATTAGAGAGGAGCTCCATCCAAAATGTCAGCGCCAGACGTCGGAGGCCTGCAGGAAGTTTTGCTCCAGATGCCCAGAGCTGCAGGTATCCCAGGGCACTGGGACTGTGGCCATGTGGGCTGTTGCTTCCTGATGCCTTGGAGCCAATCCTTGTCTGTGGATCAGATGTTCAAAGGGAAAATCAGCTGAGAATCTTACCTAAATATAGTAAAGCAGACCTCAATGGTGGGAACTGATATTTCCTGGGCAACCTGATCTAGCTGTGGTGTCCCTGTTCATTGCAGGGGACTTGGGCTGGATGGCCTTTAAAGGAGCCCTGCTTGCAGCAGGGGGGTTGGAGCTGGATGATCTTTGAGGTCCTTTCCAAACCCAAGCCATTCTGGGATCCAATGATTTTGCCACAAGCAGGAATAGTCAGTTTGTTAAGAAATGCTAACAGTTTCTGTGCCCTGATATGTTCTGTTCTTCTGTTCCAATACTTCCCTCCTCCTCCTCCTCCTGGTGACAACTGCTGCCGTAAATTCTTGCTTCCTTCACTTCTCCTTCTACCTCGCTTTACTTCCCCTACACAGTTCCCTCCACTCAGCTCTCTCCCACTCTCATTACCAACCATCATACTGCCCACCCAGGGCGCTGTACTTCATTTCTCACCGTGCTTTTCTCTTTAGATTTTGAAGCATTTGAGCCAGGAGTTTCCCTCATGTGGGGCTTCTCACTGCTCTGCCCATCTTTCACTTACCCTGAGGTGTTAGTGTAATAGATGCCATTAATGGGAATTATGCTCCCACCAGCAAGACAAACTCAGTGCAGCTGAGTTCTGCAGGGTTGCTTTCATCCTTAGTGTGCTTGGTACATCTGTACAGCCGTGGCTGTGCTTTGTGTCAGCAGTGTGAGGCTGATGGAGGGGAGGGAATCCTTCAAATGAGCAAAGCCGAGGCTAAAATAGGAGCAGCACAGGAGACCAGAAATTAGAGCAAGGGAAGGAAGGGAATATTTCCAGATCAGAAATGAACTGCAGCAGAGGGAGATAGAGGCAGGAGGCAAAGCTCTTTGTTCTGCCCCAGGGGCTGGGAAATAAAACTGGGCCATGAACGACAAACCCCAAGAGAAGAAGAAGAGGAAAATGGTCACGAGCATTTTTCAGACTTGATTTCACTCTTTGCAGGAACTCTGGATGCACAGCTTGGAGGCCTTGCACTGCTTTCCAGGGAAAAGCATCCCTGTGGCCGAGGAGCTGCATAAAAGTCATGAGAGGCACCGAGGGCATTAACACAAATTAATGATGCAAAACTCCTAGTCTGAAGGGTTAATGAGGTGACGGGAGAGGAGAGCTGTCAGGGGGGATTTTTATTAGGGTTTGAGGACCACAAATGTTAGTGCTGTTAGTTAGTTAGTGCTTGTTAGTGTTGCAGATGCCAAAACTACTGCGGAGTTGCATCTGTTGGATTTACCCATCTGACTTACGGGCCACTTCCTCAAGAGGGGGCAGATATCCAGAGAATATCTGCTCGCTGCTGGTTTACACCAACGAAGGTCTGGATGAATGGCTAAACCCCACGGCTCTCTCTAATGCTGTGAATGGTGTTTTTTCTTGTTATATTTTCCAGTGATTGATAGGTGACATCCTCCCTTGTTTCTTCAAAAATCCTGACCTGAATTATTTAACCTCCATTCACTCTCCCTTTCCTCCATTGTCTTCTCCCTTTTGTTTCCATTGCCTTGATGTGTTTATCTCTGCTTTGTCACTTCAGTCACTTTCTTCTTCCGTCCTCATGCATCTTTCATCACTTGCCCCTCTCTGCTCCAGTGAGAGGCAGGTTTTCCTGTGTGGTGGCAATCAGTTTTAGTGACAGATCTAGGTTACTGTCAGGACTCCTTCTCTGTGTAAAATGTCTTTCATTTTTCATGAATCTGCTTTAATAATTTATCTCCTATCAATGATGCATAATGAAATCACCATCCTGAAATGGCTTTTCTGTGTTGGGGTAATGGAATGGGGATGGGCTGGAAGGCATTGTCCCCAGTGGTGTTTTGGTGCAAGATAAGCCACGAGTTTCAAGGGAAGGAGGAAGCTGAATTAGCTGACAAGATGCTATAGCTGGGTTCTTATCACCACCACTGTATCATGAATTGATGTTGTTGGACTGCAGATAACTGTGAGACAAAGTTGGCAGGAGATATCTTTGTTAGAAGAGGGAAGTGGATTTCACGTGGAAGTCTTGTAGCTCCCTCAAGGTCCCTTCCAACCCAAGCCATTCTGTGATTCTATGATGCTAAGACATCTTGTCTCAATAGATGCTTCTGTAAGTGCTGTCTCCAGGAATGCACAGCTGTCCTCCCTCCTGTAAGCAGCTCAGGAAGGGGTGACTAATGGATTTGCTGCTTCTGTTTGTTATTATTCATGTGTATTATTCATAATTACTTCAGTGACATTTTCATTCGTCTCCATTTGCATGGCATAATGGAAAAGGTTGGATGCTCTAGTGAAAAGTGTGAGGAAAAGGTTAACCTGAAGCTGTGCTTCAAAGCATCACAAGGAGATACGGGAAAACCTTGGTGCTCCCCATACTGCCATGCTGCCCATGTCTGCCTGTCCCTTTTCCCAAGCAAACTTTGGGCTCAAAGCGTTAGAGTGCTCCTCAAATATCTGTATGGACATGAAAATATATGCTCTAACTTGAATTAGGACAGGCTTTTGTTTTTAAAGACTGAGTTCAAAAGTACTGGGTTGGAGGATGGAAAGCTGCTTCCTCTCATAATGGGAAATTTTGGAAGTTTTCACCCAGTTTTCTCTGAAATGACAGATATGTGTCACTAAGGGAGCTGTGTAGACAAGAAGGGCAATACCATCTCTTCAGTGTAAGTAATCCAGTTGTTCAGTGCTGGATTTCTGACACGTCCTTTGCTGAAAAATGAAAGACAAATGTGATGCTAGATTTCCAGTGTGGGAAACGAAAGAACAATTAACCTCTTGTTCCTTTGCACGTGAATTCCCTTATATCCAGTGCAAGTAGGTGGATTTTGGATTGAAAAGATGAAGAAACTCCCCTTGCTTATACCAGAAATCAGGAGAATCCTGCCCACCTACAGCATCTGGGCCTCCCAAGTTGCCTGCTCCAAATGTTGGAGTCACTTCGCATTACACAAAGCTGGGAGTCTCCCCAGCTTTCTTCTGTAGAGATCATTTCAGCAAAGCAAGAATCATCGCTTGAGAAAAATCTCCTTATGCATTTGTCACATTGGGAAAGTTTGCCCCACACAAAGCATCCACTGATGCATTAAGCTGGAAAAATGGGGTTGTCACAGCCCTGCATTGGCACAGACGCCCCAACCTTGGGCATCCATTGATCATGACTTCATAACAGGTTGCTTATTGCTGGGTCTGGCCACTATTTACTTGCCAGTACCTTTATGGTTAAGCTGATATCTCCCTTACAGATATGAAGTTCTGGTCTTCTACAACTCATTAATATTGCTCTCCGTGAAGACATGTCTTTCATCTCTGCTGATTCTGAGGGTTAAACACACCAAAATACACTGCTTTCTTTCTGTCTCCACCATGACCCATGGCTCTGTTGCCTTCTGATCAGGTTCCTGCTGCAAATGTGCTGGCTTAGAAGTGCAGGGAATTTAAAAAAAATGGAGGTGCACTCTTATGATCAGATTGAGCCTGGCCCTAGGAGAACATAAAATGAAGAAAGGCTGAACATATATCTATGTTCTATATGTATGTCTAAAAGACATTCCAGACATTCCATCAGTCCATAGTGTCATTGGCTATGAGGTCTCTGCTACCTCTCCTCTGATCCAGATGGAATTGGCCGTTGTACACTGGGAAGATGACCAGTTTAATTCAGTATAGAAATGCATTATCCCTAATGGTACATCAAGGTTGCACTGCTCCATCACTTAAGCTGATATCACAGAATCACAGAATTGTGGGTGTTGGAAGGGACCTCCAGAGATCATCGAGTTCAACCCCCCTGCCAAAGCAGGTTCCCTACAGCAGGTCGCACAGGTCGGCATCCAGGCAGGTCTTGAACATCTCCAGAGACTGGAAAGATGATTAAGATCCCCAAGCCCAACCCCAGCCCACCCCACCATGCCCACTGCCCACGTCCCTCAGTGCCACATCCCCACGGTTCTGAACACCCCCAGGGATGGTGACCCCAACGCTCCCTGTGCAGCTGTGCCACTGCATCACCAATCTCTTGGAGAAGAAATGTTTCCTGGTATCCAACACAACAGCAGTGCCAACCCTCAGTGCTAGAATTTGCTCCCACTAAGGGAACCTCCTTCCAAACATCCAGACTCGTTGTGCTGGTCATCCAGAAGACCCTCAGTCCTTATGCCCAGCTGGGATCTGCACTGACCATGCATGTCTGCAAATGGGTGCCACCACCCAGCTCACAGGCCTGCGTGTGACAGTTGAGTCCCAGGCCAACCATTAAACACAGAGTTTAAAAAAGCTGATCTTTGTTTCTTCCTCAGAGCTGAATGAACCCCAGTTTACTTCCCCAGCCCACCCGCCTGGGCTAGCAGCAGCAACACTTCTCCATGCCACCCACTCTGTAGTATGAGCTGCATCTGGCAAGAGAAGGCTTTGCTTTGCTTAGTGAAATGACTGAACGGGTCCTGAAATGACTGCATATGGAAGAAATGCGACGTGGGTGAGAGCACTCAGAGCTTGGCTTTCCAGTCGTGCACAAGTAAAAATAGGTTAGTGGGTCTGCAGGAGTGGGAAGCTTCCTGCAACCCTCACCACAGCCACACTTGTGCAGATGGTTCCTCTCTGGGCAAGATGTGGGCAAGGCTTTTCAGCTCTTCCCAATGATGCCCTGAGCAGAGAATTAACAGTGTTAATTCATCCCGTCCTGGTAGGTGTCTCATCTTTATCTGATGCACCAGGAGTCGGAGAAGTTATTTACCACATGCCTTGTGAAGATCTTTTCTGTGATGCTTAAAAAACTCTTTGCTCTGTTAGGTCTGATGATGAATAGTCCCACTGAATATCGAGGAGCTCCTCTTGGTGGAGAAAATGCTTTCCCCTTTCAAAAGATAGCACTATCTCTTCTTACCCAGACAGTCACATGGGTTGCCTGCCCTTGGTGACCCAAAAACCTACTGCAGTCCTTCCTAAGAGATCATTTCTGGCTTTCAGGCCATGACCTGGTCTGGTATTAAATGTGGAGGTTGGCAGCCCTGCTTGCAGCAGAGGTGTTGGAGCTTCATGATCCTTGAGGTCCCTTCCAACCCGGGCCATTCTATGATTCCATGACCTCCTGCAATTTCCCAGCTTCTGACTTGGCTTTTGGCCTTATTAAGACGCATTCTGGCTGCGCAGCCCCAAGCCATCCAGATTGCTCCGTGTGACTCATCATACTCTTTCTGCTGGCTGCCGTCGTGCTGTCTGCCACTTATGTCAGCAGTGATTTGATATTTATTTTCAGATCGTTGGGGGAAACGCAAAACAGTGCCGAGGCTTGTAGCAGGCTCCCTGAATCTCTGCTCAAAAGACCCAAAGGCCATCACTGATTTCAGAGGTCATCCAGTTGGTAGCTACTGGTTGAAGCGTTTCCTTACGTGATTGACTTACACCTTTTGTTGTTGATGACACCAAGATGTTTATGACTGCCACGTGGGGAAAATACAGCATGCAACACGTTCTTTGTAAGGATTTTATTGTCTTTGTTTATTGATGGCTCTAACTCGCTGCAAGGATTCCTCCATCCCCACTGCAGCACCTCTTTGCTCTCCTTTCCCCAGTCGCTACGTATTCTTCTAGGCAGCTTTCAGTTTCTCTTGTTCATTTTCCATACTTCTTCGCTTTAAGAGAAGGTGCCCACCATCCTTTTTTTTTTTTTTTTTGCCATTGTTTCTTATGTTTATAATTGGGGATGCTGAACAGAGAAGGTTTTGACAGGCAGTTCTCTGAGTTTCAAAACAAAACGTTTTTAGTATCTTATTAGCTCTGCCTGAAAAGGTCCTAAAAATCAACCATGGAATTTTTCCTCCTAGATCATCTCACCTAACCTGTTTCTCTGGCATTGGTGCCCATTCCTGGAGGTGTTCAAGGCCATGTTGGATGGGCTCTGGGCAGCCTGATCTGGTGGGGGGCAGCTTTGCCTGTGGCAGGGGGTTGGAACTGGATGATCTTAAAGGTCCCTTCCAACCCAAACCATTCTATCATTCTATAATATGATTCCGTGCAGAGGAAGGAGAGAAATTTGACAATTCATTGCTAAGCCAAGGAATAAAAAAGGCAAATGGCTTGAAATCAGAAGGATGTTGTAAGTGTGCTTAAAATTATATGAGCTGTGACGTACAACTCTATAATCTACAATGATCACCCAACCGGGTGTAGTTTGGATTTCATTCTAGTCTGATGTGAAGCAAGCCAAGAATGCATTTGTGCAGACAGGACTTCATTTTCAGAAGAGCTGATGGCCACCTAAGCCATGCGTGGGGCAGAGGAGCTCAGGGCAGACTTCATGGCTCTACAGCTCTTGGGAGGAGGTTGTGGTGAGGGGGGGTCAGCCTCTGCTCCTGGGTAACAGTGATAGGATGGGAGGTGATGGCCTCACGTTGTGCCAGGGGAGGGTCAGGTTGCGTATTTGGGAGAATTTCTTCTCCAAATAGTAGAGATGCAGTGGCACAGCTGCCCTGGGATCGGGGAGGTCACCATCCCTGGAGGTGCTCCAGAACCACGGGGATGTGGCACTGAGGGATGCGGTCAGTGGGCATGGTGGGGTGGGCTGGGGTTGGACTTGGGGATCATGGAGGTCTTTTCCAGCAGTGATGATTTTATGACAGCTCTGAGGACTGAATGGGGACACGCGCACTTCTGGAACAACGGGCAGCTGAAGGGATGTTGAGCTCTTTGGAAAAGCCATTCTGCCACATTTAATCATGGAAAACAAACAGGATGAAGGGGTACCAGCTGGTACTGTCTCCAGCACTTTCAAAGAGCTCTGTAAAAATTATGCCTGGAAATGCACCTTTGCCTTGGGCAATATCTTACGCGCTTATGCCACAGATGACATTTGCATTTGGAAATCTGAGACTGTTATAATTATGATCTCAGCCAGAAGAGTCACAGGATCATAGAATGGCCAACCAGCAGCCCAGGCTGCCCAGAGCCACATCCAGCCTGGCCTCCAATGCCTGCAGGGATGGGGCATCCACAGCCTCCTTGGGCAACCTGTGCCACTGCCTCACCACCCTCTGGCTCAAAAACTTCCTCCTCACATCCAACCCAAACCTCCCCTGTCTCACTTTAAAACCATTCCCCCTTGTCCTATTACTATCCAGTCGTTAAGAAATACCACCTTGTGTGGTCTTCTTGACACTTTCTTCTCTGTGGTTTAGGTTATAAGCAGAGATGGGGGTAAGGTTGGCAGTAAAATAAAAGGAGAAGGGGTGGGGAAGACACAGAAACAGGGTGGCATCAGAATTGATGCCAAGGAATAGCACACCTCCAAAGGAGTCCTTGCCAGGACATGAGGGATAGGGATGGGGCAAGATATCCTTCTGTTTGCCAGATTAGGTGCTCTGTGTTTTCCCCTCTGACATTGTCTCAGTTAGGAAACCAGATATTTCCTTTGACGTTTTCTGTTAAAATGTCAGATGTCTCCCTTGATAACATTTTGGCTTCTTTTCCCAAATCTTCTCTAGTCTCAGCCCCGGAGGATGGCAGCTGATTTCTGGAAGCGTTGGCACAGCCTGAGCCCACCTGGGGCGCTTCCAGCACTTCTAGCCTTGAATCAAGCCAAAAATGCAGAAAATGTTTCCTTCCTCTGGTTTCTCTGCATTCCCCACTTCCTTCCCAGAATCAGATGTATTCTTGCAGTTCTTTTTCTCCCAATTAATGTACTCCTTTTTTTTTCTAATTCAGAAGAAGCACAACTGCCATAAATACGAAGCCAGAAACGCCATCACTATGCCATTCATTGCATACCTGGTCCCAGACAAAATATGTAATCTATTTCTTCAGTAGTGATATGAACGCAGCAGAGACAATCCCTTTTTTTCCCTCTCTGTTATGAGATGTTGTTATGAAGATTTGTCAGTGCTTAAGACTGACAATTATTCTGTTATTCCTGAGAAAACCACAGCATCAGGATGCCTCAAATCTGTGGGAAGATCTCATTTAAAATTACCCATCTCCCCCCCCTTCCATCCCCTCTATAAAAATGGGATGCAGCTGCAGCAATTTTCCATTGACACCAACACCCAGCCCAGCTGCTGACAAACAGCCCTGCTGCCTTGCTTTCCCCTTTCCCCTCCACAGGTGTATCCTGGACCCACTCCTGAAGATACACAGGTTCCCAAAGGAGGAATCAAACTGGAATCTAATTGTAAAAATATTAATTTTGAGACCTGGTCCGACAACACAAAGATTTTGATGGTAGTGTTGTTCCTGTCCCTTGATTCTGCTGGTTCACAGTTCAGTCCATGTCAGCCTTAACAAATGGATGACCTCCACAGTTTTCTTAGCTGAGAGGGTAATAAAGGAAGCACTTAAGACAATATTGCTGCCGAAACCTGGGCCATATGAAAGCACAGCCCTGGGAGTTCCAAGTATACTCTTACAGGAACCCACATTTGTCCATACGGCTTACAAATCGTAGGCAATTGCATGCATTGCTCTGAGATGCCTGAAAACCAAGAGAACCATTCGTTGTTCAGCATGTGAGGCCAAAGGCGTTAGCACTGGATTCGAAATGGGTCAGTTTTCATAGAATGACACAACCAGGGAATCACTGAGGTAGGCAGGTACACCAGACCGCCTTGTCCAAGCTCCCTGCTCAAAGCAGTCAACTGGAGGAGGTTGGTGAGCTCTTTGTCTTCAAATATCCCTGAGGATGGAGAATCCACAGCCTCTCTGGAGAGCCTGTCCCAGTATTTGATGCACAGGAAAAGAGCTTTTCCTTATGTTTAAATGGCATTTAGGCATTTCAGTTGGTGTCCATTGCTGCTTGTTCTGTGATGATCTCTACTGAGAAGAACCTGGCTCTGTCTTCACTTCTGCCCTATCAGGTATTTATTTTGCTCCTTGATAAGGCTCTTCTCTCAGTCTTCCACTCTCCAGCATAAGAAATCTCAGCTGCTCCTTATAGGAGAGATGCTCCAGCCTGTGTTTGTGGTCTTTGCTGACTCACTCCTGTATCTCCATGTCCTTTTTTGTCCTTAAGTGCCCTGGATTGGACCCAGCACCCTACACGTGATTCACCAGTGATGAGCAGAGGAGAATTCCCTCCCTGTGGTTCTATGTCTCCATGATTTTATGGTTGTATGACTGGAGTTCCATGGTTCTGCCACATGATTCAAGTTTGCTGAATGCAATCTACCCATCATCCAGAGTACTGACAGAGTGTTTGAATAGCAATGGTTCCAATGTCAGTGGCCTTCAGCTGGGCTTTTTGTCACTGATACAGCACTCCAGGTACCATTCAGTACATTTTCAGGCCAACTCACCGTCCAGTCATCAGGTCTGCTGCACTTCAGCAGTTTGCCTGTAATGTTGGATACTATGGGAGACAGCACTGAAAGCCTTGTTGAAGTGGAGATAACCAATATCCACTGTTCTCTGCTCATTCAAGCCAGTCATCTCATCAGAGGAGACCATAAGGCTGTTCAGATATGATTTCCCCTTTGTAAATCCATGTTAATTACTCAATATCTTTTTCCTATCCTTCACATCCTTTCAAATATTTACAGTTTACTCCATCACGATGTATGCAGCCAGTTCCAGCCAACCTGCAGTTCCCCCTCCTTGCTCTTATTGAAAAAAGGAGTGATGTTTTCTTTCTTCCAGACCTCAGGAGCCTTCCCAGTCACCACGACCTTTCAAAGGTGGTCAAGAGTGGTCCTGCAATGGCATTGCATCGTTTCTTTGGATAACCCTATGCAAACAAACCTGCTTACATCTGCCCCTCTTCTCCTCTGGGATCTCCCACTGTGCTCTCATTCTCTGCACAGCAGGATGCTAAAAAGCTTTGTGGCAGCAGAAATAGGTGAGTTCTTGTTATCGATGATTCTGATGCACAGTCAGGCCAAAAGTAAGGAAAATTGCTGCTATTTCTTTAATAGACCTGGACTGCCCCCAAAAGCCAAATTACTAATTCTTATTCTGAACACCACAGCAACTTTTCCTGCGTACCTTATGTTCGATTCTGGCCAGGGTTTATGCGCAGAGATGTGAAGAAGGCAGAAATAATTCTCCCTGTTGGAATCTGTGCTTAACAAAATGTGACTGGGAGATGCCATAACGAATTCTTATTTCTTTTTCTGCGCAGTTTGGTTCACTTTGAAAGTGTCAAAACAAAATGTTTACTCCTTTCTAAAAAGCCAACCAACCGGAGACCACAACTCCTGCTCGGCTGAAATGATCTCCTGCAGTCTTTGATCCGGCTCTGAATAATCCTTAGAATTGCATTTGTTTTCCTGTAAATAGACTCTTGGGCCAAAAAAAGTGTCACTCGGTGCTTAATGTGATTCAAATGCATCAGCATCAGGAGGAAATGATTCTCTGACCACTAATATTGACAAAAAACTCCCGAAGTGATATGCGGTCTTGTCTAAACAGAGTGGGAATAAGGAAAACCAGCCCTTGCTCACGTACTTGTAGGTAGATTTTTGTCTGAATTGGCTTTGGAGCTTGTTGGCCATCGGAAGAGATGTTATGGAGATATGGAGAGTAAGTAATTACTTGATGAGGATTGTAGAGTGATACAATATCCCAAGTTGGAAGGGAGCCATAAGGATAAAGGAGCCAAACTCCTGTCTCCACAATGATGGAGTGGATGATGGGATGTTGGAGCCAAAGCATCCTTGGTTCAGGTCAGGCTAGAGGTGCTGGGAGGTCTCATACCCCAGCATTGCTGTGAGCCTTTCATGGAGCTTAGCCATTGCCATCCAGCCTTGCTTAAGGAAACAAGGTCTTCAAATAATACCTCTGTGAGAGGAAGATGGCCCTGTGCAATTCTCAATCAAAATTTAAGCATGGAAAGAGCACGAGAGACAGCCCAGCTCGTCTGTGGAGCAGAACAAGCTGCTCAGCCCTTGGCTGTTGGCAGAGCCAGCCAGACGAAAGCTCTTTGCTTCCTGAGCTGTGATGAATGGAGATGAGGTTTTGCTGATGCACAGCAGGCAGATGACTTACTGCTGAAAGTGTCTGGCTGTTAACTCTTCCCTCTCCTGCATCTCCCATCTGGCTGCTGAATGAGTCCTTCGGGGCTGTTCTGGGGGACGGCACAGCCCACAGTGCAGCCTTCTCCCTTCTGCACCACGTCAAAGAGCTGCAGATGCAGCTGAGAATCTGACCCAAAGATAAGAAGTTTCATCTGGCCCACGTGGTCATGGTAAAAGTCCCTGCTTAGTTAAATGTGGCTGTTACAGAATGGTGGAATCATTAAGGTTGGAAAAGACCACTAAGAGCATCAAGTAAAACCACCATTCCATCACCACCATGGCCACTAAACCCTGTCCCTTTGCTCACACAGGAAAAATACAGAGTGAGCTGATTTTCTCTCTTTTTTCCTCAATGAAGAATTTCAATGGGTGCATTTCTATTTTGCATGTTTGTTTGTTTGTTTTTTCCATGTGGAGAGCTGTTGTTTATTATTCACAGCCACTAAATATCCTCTAAGATCACAGTACTTACAAAATGAAAAGGGAGGTATTAGATCACTTCTCTATTCATTTATTAGATTTATTATCCTCCTGTAGAGTCATCCATCATTCATCCCTTCCAGACAAATCTTGAGCTTGACTTCACAAATGAATGTGTTTGTCTCGCTGGCCCCAATTTGCATGAGTTTTTGGTGCTTGCAAACCTACTGTGTGCTCAAAACATGGATGTCTGCACACAGAGCTGCCTGCACTTAATGGCTCTTGGTTATTACTGACAGCTGGGAGCTGCTGGAACAGCTGCCCAGAGAGGCTGTGATGCCCCGTCCATCCCTGCAGGTGTTGGAGGCCAGGTTGGATGGGGCCCTGGGCAGCCTGGGCTGCTGTGAAATGGGGAGGTTGGTGGCCCTGCATTGGTGGGGGGTTGGAGCTTCGTGATCCTTGAGCTCCCTTCCAATGCAAGCCATTCTGTGGATGTGATGTGTCCACATCTACACCTGTACAACCCTCCTACCCCTTCATCCCTCCCATCCATGTGACCCCTAACCTACCTCCCTCTAAATGAGACCGTTTACCTGCACAGTCCCCAGTGTCACCAGGTGCCAGCCCCATTCCTTCCTCCTTCCATGGACCATGCTGTTTGGTTACAGCTGAGCTTCCCTCATTTTCAGAGCCCAGTACTGGGAGAGGGAAGGAAGATTTATGCAGACTGGGAGGCGGGAAGCTTAAGGACACCAAGGAGCTGCAGAAGTGTGTGGTGGGGTTTGCTCTGGGTTCATTAACACCAAATAATCATTCCTCCCTCCCATCCATCTCCTGTTCCCACTGAGCTCTGAACGGGACCCATCTAATAAAAATGCTGCCTCATAAAGGAGATTTCCAATGTCATAACTTCCTACCCCAGAGCAGAGCCACATGCCTTGCCTCACACCATTTGGGCACTTTGGATATGGGAGAGAAGTCTGCTAGGAGGTACCTTTGCTTGAGGGCACAAGGTGCACTCTTTCCTTCATTCGTATCATGGGCATCAATGTGGGTGGGGAGCACCCAAAGCTCACAACCAAGACTTGGGTCAAATTCAGCCCCAAGGAAGGCACAGAAATGAGGAGCAGCAGAGGAATGAATCTGGTGGCAGAAATTCGGTCTTACTGCAGAGCATTACTGAGGGCCTTGCAGAGATTTCCCTGCAGCCATGAGGAGATCACACAACCTTTCCATATCTGAGCTCATCCATTCACGCAGGGCTTGCCTCAGGCTGTTCCTGTATCTATTAATGTTGGAGGACTCATTAATCCTTCCTCGTGTCTCTGAGGCACAGCTCTCAGGGATCAGGAGGGGCTCTGTAGCCATTGAATTTGGACGCTTTCAGCAACCAGCTCTCTGCTAGATTGTATCTTCCTTAGAATGCTGCTCTTTGATGAGTTCAACACAGATAATCCAACCTTTCTGTAAAGAGGGATGGAAGCCAGCTTGTCAGGAGCTCACGTTCCCATGGACTTGCTTTTCTGGTTATCCTCTTTCCCCCACTGACTTCTGCAAGGCGCTTTGTTTGAGCACCTCTGATTCCTGTTTCCAGCCCTTGGAAATGTATTTCTCCACTCCTTTTCCTGAAAACTCTCATGATTTCCACATCCATTCATTCTGGTTTATGCCTTTAGTCCAGGCCCTTTCTGAAAGTAACCCAAACCTGGAGGTTTAATTTACTGTGCATGCTGGATAATTACCTCCCTTCCTGGTTTCTCTGTTTGTTTTCTCGTACCAATTAATCTTTATAAAGGTCATTTCCAGAGCAATGTGTGCAGGCAGTAAGACTGCATCTCTGAAATGCAGTTTCCTTGGGGCTGGCTTGGACCTGCAGCAAAGGGACCTTATTCATGACCCCAGAAATAAGCTTTCTCCTGCTGCCCAGGTAATGTCAGAGTCAGCCCTTTCACCTCGCCACCAGCAGATCCATCACTGTCATGTGTTACTCAGCACAGAGTGAGGTTCGGAAAACATCAGCCTTCACTTCTCTGGGGTGAGCAGTCCAACCTGCAGAGTGTGCCTCTCAAAGTAATGTAATTAGCTTCCTCAGGAAGCTAATGGGATGGGGAGGGAAGATGCTGAGGCCAAACTCCAGCTCTCAGAGCATCACAGTTCCATACAATCGTTTGGGTTGGAAGGAATCCTTAAAGATCATCTATTCCAGCTCCCAGTGCATGAGGAGCTACCCTGAGAGGAGCACCATGGTCAGCAAGAGAGTGGGATGGATAGCTTTATTCCATTAAATCTATCCTCACACTGTGGGGAGGGGATTGAGAAAGAAGCAACAAGAAAACTCCACTGTAAGCTGCAGGCCTGCAATCTGGGGCACAGCATCAGCTTTGCAGAAAAGCTGCAAAGGGAATCTTGATGAGCAACCAGAAAGAAAATCAGGGTACAAGGAAGATTGTCCAGCTAAGCGGGGACTCCAGCTCCATCACCAAGAGTCACACCATGTGCTGTGTGCACCTGCCCATCTTCACTATGCAGAGAGTTGGCCAGTGCCACTCACTCCAGGCTGGATGTGGCTCTGGGCAGCCTGGGTTGCTGGTTGGCGACCTGCACATAGCAGAGGGTTGGAGCTGGATGAGCATTGTGCTCCTTTGCAACACAGGCCATTCTGTGATTCTATGATACTGAGCTGGAAGGAGACCTGAAAGGCCATCTGGTCCCACTGCCTGCAATGAACAGGGACACCCACAGCTCCATCAGTGCTCAGAGTCCCATCTCCTAAGCTTGGGTGTCTGCAGGTATGGGGTATCCCACACATCTCTGGACAACCTGTTCCATTCAGCATGACATCTGTGGGATGAGGGATATGTTGGGGTGAAATTACAAGGCTCAGAAGGTGGCAGGGTCCAAGGACAAAACCACATGTATGCCCAAAGGCCTTTGTGCTCAGAGCAAGTGCATGGGGCAAGGTCATCCCAGAGTCCCTGCCTATCTTACATGCCTCCTCCATGAACCAGCTGTAGGAAGACATTTGGAATTGCTAGGAATAAACCTTCACCAGGACACTCAAGTGGTGCTTAGAGTGAGCCCTAAGGAACAGTGTGGAACCACATGTTGTACAGCCACGCACTGGCTCCTGTGCATTTCTCATAGCATTATAGAATGAATCACAGAATGGCCTGGGTTGTAAAGGAGC